>NW_024412397.1:5018946-5041866 GCF_014898765.1 Herpailurus yagouaroundi
CATTGGATGGAAGCATCCTTAGCAATGGGTGTAGTTCTTTTTTTTTTAATTTAAGTTTTAATTTTTTTAATTTTTTTTTCAACGTTTATTTATTTTTTTTGGGACAGAGAGAGACAGAGCATGAACGGGGGAGGGGCAGAGAGAGAGGGAGACACAGAATCGGAAACAGGCTCCAGGCTCTGAGCCATCAGCCCAGAGCCTGACGCGGGGCTCGAACTCCCGGACCGCGAGATCGTGACCTGGCTGAAGTCGGACGCTTAACCGACTGCGCCACCCAGGCGCCCCTAGTTTTTATTTTTTTAAATGTACATCCAAATTAGTATATAGTGCAACAATGATTTCAGGAGTAGATTCCTCAGCGCCCTTACCCATTTAGACCATCCCCCTCCCACGACCCCTCCAGTAACCCTCAGTTTGTTTTCCATATTTATGAGTCTCTTCTGTTTTGTCCCCCTCCCTGTTTTTATGTTATTTTTGTTTCCCTTCCCTTCTGTTCATCTGTTTTGTCTCTTGAAGTCCTCATACGAGTGCAGTCATATGATACTTGTCTTTCTCTGACTGACTCATTTCACTTAGCATAATAGGAATGGGTGTAGTTGTAAACCTACTGGTCTTCCAGGTATGCACAAAGATGGAAAGTCCTAGAAAAGCCAGGAGGAAGAGGGCCCATGGAACCACTGTGCCTGGTGCACACTGGACAGATTAGGGGCTCACCATCAATCCTGGTCCCGATCTTCGTCAGATGCTACTCAGTGTGTGACGATCACTGGGAACAAGTGCACAGGAGCCTTACTATGGTGGAATTCGGTCTTTGCCCCAGGAAAGGACACTGCAAGCAGGGCTTTGTCCTAGAGGCCTTGAGGGGCATGTCATATGTGGACGTGATTGCTGAGTGGCCTGCACCCACAAGGTATTAGGTAGCTTCACAGCTACCAGATTTGTAGTTCGTTTTAGATACTTCTGGCTTGAATTCAAATGGATGAATCAGAGATATGTAGCATTTGGTCTTGGCATCAGTGTCTTCTTTACCATCTCAAAATCCCTTCAAAACTTTTTTTTTAATCTTACTTTTTCCAGAATTTAAATATAAATTGGTGACTTTCTTTTTAAATCTGCAGGAGTGTCTTTGAGGCTATAAGGGAGAATATAAAATACAGAATATTTCTGTTCATAAGAGGCTTAGACTCACTTCAACCAATCAGGTGACCAATATTTATTGAGAACCTACTAAGTACTAGGCTCACACTGGTGAAGAAGGCACGTTTTCTGCACCGACTCTACCTTTTAGAAGGGAAGATGGATAGAAAACATGTAAAAAAAAATACACAAAGAAGTTAATTTTGGATAGTGGAGAGTACGAAGCAGTCAGAGTTCTTAGTAGCAAATAGCACAAATTGGTCAACTGAAACAGAAAAGGCGTTTTGGACGTGTGTTTGGCTGCTTCCAGAATCCACCAGAAGGCTTGGCCAGGAGTAAGGAGAGGCGAGGCGCCGCTGAGGCCTTGTCATAGAAACACGTGCCTTCCCTCTGCTGTCCCCACAGCGCTGGGGAGGCTGGAAGCAGGCCACCCCTCGACTCTCAGCTCTGCCCTCTTCGCCGACTTCTGGCCCCTCAGCTGAGGGCCGTCCCTCGTGGGGGCAGGGTCCCGGGTAGACTCTGTTTAGGTCACGGGACAATGTTCCAGCTCCTGGAGGATGGGAGCTTTGCAGTGGGGCACCTTGTGATCTCTCTGCACTCCGTAGGGGTCCTTGGAGATGCCAGATGATGGCTCAGAGGCTCACTGGGGGAGGCTGAGGGCGCCGGGGGGCCTCCCTGAGTGGGTAACCTTTGAGTTGAGATCCACACGATGAGAGGAGGCAGCGAGATGGCCCAGGAGGGAACATTTCGGCAAGAACTCCCAGAGACAGAGAGGAGCCCAGCACCGAGAGCCAGGGAGGCAGGGGAGAGCTGGTGGCTGTCTGAGGCAGAGGCGGGTGAAGGGATGAAGTCAGGCGTTTGCAGGGGCCCTTTTCACAGGACCTTGCAGATCCCAGCAAGAGCTTTAGCCTTCTCTCTTCTTGTGATGCAGACCGCTGCGAAGTCTCACTCTGTCTGCGAGGGGGACCAGTAACCTGAGGATGCCCTGAACCAAACGGTGGCTCGAATGGAGACCGCGCCGTCGCAGCTGTCCGTCTGAATGCCGACGGCAGCCTGGAGCAGGTGGAAATTGTGCAGATGGAAAGATGTCAGCTCGCGGGAGGAGCAAGTCTGGCAGGGGTCGGAGGCGGCCTAAGGTGAGAATCGGGAGCTGAGTTTTAGCCGCGCCGAATTTAAAACGAGTCTCACCTTCTCGAGTGGAAATATTAAGGACGCAGATGGATACGTGAATCGGGCGCTGGGGGGGAGAAGTTGGCGACTCAGCTTTGCGAGTCCTGGCCGTGCGCGTGGTGCGTGAAGCCACAAACCGGGACCTCCCCGAGAAGAGGTTACAGACGGGCAAGAGGAATGAGCGAGCAGCTTGCAGCAGAGGAGGGTCTCGGAGGGGCCTGGGAAGCGGGTGCCCGCAGGAAGGAGGATTTGGGGGCGAGTGTGGAGCCACGGCAGCCTGGAGCAGGGCGTTTGCGCTGCGTCGCCGGGGGGGCCACTTTTAAAACGAGGAATTCGGTTCGGTCTGCGTTTTTTCAAATAGGCATCGCTGAAGCACCCTGTGTTTTTTTTATAGCGCCCAGTTGTTTTCCTTCACTGAATTTTATTTATTTATATGTACGTGACATTTGCTTCCCAAAAAGCCTTTGAGGCAATTTGGTATAAAGTGATAGTTGAGGAAAACCATTAAAATGCAAAATCAAACCAATATGGAAGGCAGAGGAAGGGAAATGCCCTCAGTGCTAATGTGCCATATACGTGGTTGTCTTGACTGAGTATTACATTTAACTCAGTCTCCCAGCAGCCAGTGTCGAAAGGAACGGGTTAGGTTATATAACTGTCTTCAGCTCTTTGGGACGATGCCCGAATGTAAGGGAGACAGATGATTCCCTCTTACCAAACGCTGTCAAAAGTAAGTTGATTCTGATCACCCCATACCTAATGGTAAACAACGTGTCTCGCAGATAACGGCACCCATCATTATTTTATTCTCACGTGAGCTCTTTACGGTGGACTTCATGGTCATCCCCATTTCATAGATGAGGCTGGGAGAGGGTAGGAGCTGAGAGGTGGGGGGGGGGGGGGCTTGGATTTGAACTCCGTCTGATGCCGGTACTTGGGGGCTTAGCCACTGAGCCACCCTGCTATCCCGGTGGCGCCAACCCGCTGTCCGACCATGGTGATGTACTGACAGTCGCCATGCTGGACTGCCATCTTTAAGGCGGACTGTTTTCCTCGAACCTTTGTTTGCAATTGCCAGCTGGGTATCTTCAATTAAACGATTATAAGCATCCCAAATTCCACTTCTCCCTAACTTGTACGCCTTATCTATTCCAATCTGCCTTTCTTGTATTCTTGTGTTATGGGCCCACATCCTGGAAAGTCATCTTCGCATCTTAATAAATGTGTCCGATGAAGATGAATTACTGGGTGCAACAATCACACTCCCTCACTAGACAATGAACTCTTGGTAGTGACCACATCTGTCCATGTAATTGCGGGCCCTGAGACAGTGTTTCCTTGTCGAGCAAACGCTGAGACTACATACTTGGTTGTGTGTGACTGTAGCCTAGGAAGGGCATGGAGAGAATAAGGAGAAAGTAAAGCTGGAAGATATGGGTGGCGTTCGACGGTGAAGGTGCCTGGATGTGTGCTTCTTCCCTCTCTGCCGCCCTCCACCACCACTCCTTATCTTTCGAGTCTCGGTGTAGACATTCCTGTCCCTGGAGTGAAACAGTTTTCTCTGGAAAACTTCTCTCACCCCCCTTGGAAACTCCTCTGACTACCCTCTCCCACCCCCATGTCTCCCATGTTAGGCTAGGAGTCCCTCCTGTGCTCCCTTTGCACTCGGTGATCTCCCTCCCATGGTGTTCATCACTCAGCCATGTCAATACATTTCTTTTCCTTGTCTTCCCACATAAGAGTGAACAACCCTTAAGGAAGGATGTCTGGTGGTCAGTGCTGTCAACTGGGATGTCAGCTGGGGTTGCCCCCTCATGTCCTTCTGCTGTGGTCTGGACTTCCTCGCAGCATGGTGGCTGTGTGCTGAGGGCGAGAGCCCTGGGGGAGGGAGGGATAGAGGGAGGGCTCATGCGCTGTATCGCCCTTTGTGACTCACCTTAGAAGTCACGTAGTGCCACTTCTCTGTACTCTAGTAGTGGAGACAGTGATGAAAGTCATCCCAGTTCGTGGGGAAGGGGCATCGACCCCGCCTCTTAACGTGGCTGGGACAAGGTGATAAGATCATATTGTTAGAACAGGAGATGTTTTTGTGGTTCTTTTCAAGAAACCAGCTGCCACTCCAGCAGAGCTTAAACAGGATGCAAATCCAGTAGGTGTGAACAGGTGAACCTGAAGTGTTCTCAGAACAGTGGGAGCAAGGATGGACTTGAGAATTAAGCTAGGGGACAGGAGCTAGGGTCACATGCAAGGATTATCCGTGGGGGAGTTTGGCAAGAGGGAAGAGATGGGACCACGTGCCTATTATAGAATGTTTTTATATAGGTGTATTTCATAATTTCTCAGTGTGTCCACTGGGTTAACCATTGCTAATCTGGTTTTGGTTGATGGATGTACCTGACATCATTAAAAAATAAAAATTCTGAGCTTTTAAGGACTCATATGGCTATGAAATGCTTCCCCCATTTCACTAAATTCGTGAGATTTTTGTGATGTTAACTTTCTTTTTAGGTTCCCTGCAGGAACCAAAACCAGCTATATCTATCATGTCCAATTGCTGATTGCTTTTCTATGTTACGTTCAGCTGGCCAGTTCTTTGGGGAATATCAGTAAACTGCTTTGGAACAAAACGGATCAGACTGCTTTTAGATTTTTAACATATCTTTCATGTCAAGCGTTAGAATGTGGAAGAGGGTCAGTAATGCATTCTCCGGACTGAGAAGACACTTTACTGAAAAGCAAAAGCAAGTTATTCCATACCATTTACTCAGTTTCATTCAGGGTGACTTACTGACAAGATCTATTGGGCAGGTGTGGGGGGAGGACCATCCAGGGCACACACAGCTGCCCCTGTTCTCTGCCCCTACGCGGACCATAATCCCCAGCTTTTATGGAGCGAGAGACATGGTGAGGTGACAGCATAGTTATCTCATGTGGCGCCATCTTTGTGCCAGAGGGGAGAATGAGCTGGAAGGCCAAAGATGGGGTCACCTCCTTCATCAGGCTGCCAGGATTCATACAGACCCTTGAGCAAATGTTTACGTCATGGATAATTTAAGGCAGCATGCTGAGGTTTTTACCCATCCAAGAGACTTTGTGGATAGTTTCACATCTTAAAAGCGTCCACATTTCCTACCTAAGCCAGTGCTCAGGTGAGGGGCTGAAGGATGTCGCTTTACCTGACAATCCCAGGTCCCAGTTCTTGCCCCCTACTCCACCGTCAGCCACTCCCCAGGGTACGGCATTCCCTGACGGCACGGGCTGCTTTACCCGCACCTCTCTGGGCCTGGTGAAGTCCTTCCCTTTTCCTGTCCCTTCGCACTTTGCCAAATAAAGGCCTGTGAGACATGATCCCTGTGGTGCTTCTCATTTCCGGGGCTGATTTTGTTTTCCTCCGCACCCTCACCGGACCCGTGGGGGTTCTGAGCACATTTACTTTGATCTCTGGGCTCATTTACTATTACTGGTGGACTGTGAAGTCGTTTGGATGGAATTCTACCTTATTTATCTTTGCTGCTCTGCCACCAGCATGGTTCCTGGCCACGGACAAGTAGTCTTCAACACATCTTGTTGCACACGTAAAGACAACATTAATTATGTTAGAAACATTCGGTGCATTAAATTGTAATTTTGGATAATTGGTCATCTGAGGAAGGTAGCCACTTTCCAGCATTCAGAATATTTAATTTTGCAACATGCAAAATGTAAAGCGGAATAGGTCAATTTTTCTTCAAAAGTTGACAACACTCAGGGCACCTGGGTGGCTTACTCGGTTAAGCATTCAGCTCTTGGTTTCGGCTCAGGTCATCACCTCAGGGTTCGTGGGATCGAGCCCCATGTCGGGCTCTGTTCTGACAGCTCAGAGCATGCTTGGGATCCTCTCTCCCTCCCTTTATGCCCCTCTCCCACTCGCTCTCTATCTCTCAAAATAAATAAATTAAAAAAAAAGTTGACAACACTCATTCAGTTCACATACTTAATATTCAGACATGCACTATTTACTTTTTGGTTTGTTTTGCGTGTGTGTTCAATACTGAGAATCTGTCTTATTTCAAATTCTCTTCTCAGAAATATATACAATTTAGACCTGTGTGGAAAAAAAAAATTGGCTTCTGTGGCCATGAAAAAGGTTGGCCATGACTGTGTCAATGGTCAGGTAACGAGGAAGATGGAAGAATTGAAATCGGGGAATGTTTACCAGCCATTAACTCACCAGCCTGAATCTTGCTAGGTGAATGATGCACTAATTAAGAATGCTTTTCTGGGGTGCCTGGGTGACTCAGTCATCTGAGCATCCGAATTTGGCTCAGATCATCATCTAGCCGTTCGTGAGTTTGAGCCCCGCGTCGGGCTGTGTTACTGACAGCTCAGAGCCTAGAGCCTGCTTCAGATTCTGTCTCCCTCTCTCTCTAACCACTCCCCGCCCCGCCCACAGTCTCTCTCTATCAAAAATAAATAAACATTAAAAAAAGAAAAAAGAAAGAATGCTTTTTTAATCATATCTTTTTTTAAATGTGGCAGTGAACTATGTGTATGTAATATAGCTGGGTGAAATGCTAAAAGCAGGAAATGTATTTCATGTGCGTCCCTACAATAGTCAACCAGCATGAGGCAGGCATAGTTCATGTCAAATAAGGCAAGAGGACCTCTACATGAAATGAAAAATTGTAGATCTGCTGGTCTTTCCTTCTTTCTTCTTATTATTTTAGATTATTGATGCAGCTCAAGTAAATAGACCTTTATTGCAGAGGATTTTCAGATGCCTGGAAATAAGACAAACTCATCTATTTTAGCATTAATGGAATAAAACTTGACACGATGGCCATACTGTCATAAATATCTTCAGCATGATCAATAAGAGACATTGCTTTTTGTGGTGTCTCTCTGGATTTCTATTAAGCCACAGTGACAGGTAGAATATTGTACCCAGCATATCTGCTATCCAGATGAAGGAGAGGGCTAGCAGAAGGTATATAATAAGAAAAAGACAATTTCTAATTTCTTTCTCAGATAACTTTTCAGCAACCTTGACACAAATTATTTGCAGGATGTTTTATGTTGAGCGTAAGGAACTCTTTTTGGCAGTCAGGAATCTTTTTCCTTCTTGTGTCAGAGAAAAATGAAACTTCAGGAGATCTTGGGCTGAGAGATTTAGATTGACAAGAAATTTTACTTCCATTTCCAAGAGGATTGAATAACTTGGAAACGTTTTACAATTCGTAGGAGCGGACACAAACAATTCTGGGAAGATGGCAGACAAAAAGGGGTAGGTAATAAAAGCCAGGAAAAAAGTGTGTTCCAAAAATGTCTAGCCCATTTTGAAAAGCAGTACAGTTTATTCTTGTTGTATTTTTTGTTTCAATTTTAAAAAATTTGGAACAATCTTAAATTTATAAAGAAGTTGGAAACCCAGCGTGAAGAAGACCTTTTATTTTCCTGATCTATATGAGAGTCCGTTGCCAACCTGATGCCCCATCGCTCTGGTATATTTCAGGTGTGTTTCATACACGACACAGTCATCACAGTCAGGAAATTATCATCAATACGTGACTACTGCTCCGTTCAAACATCACCGGTTGTCCTAGTAATGCCCTTTGTGGGAAAACAGTCCCCATGAGAATCACAGGGTGCATGTATGTGTCCCCTGTCTTGAGGCTCCTTCGAAAACCAGAATGGTTTTCAGACTTTCTTTGCTTTTTACTCCCCTGACACTTTTGAAGATCACAGGGCAGTTGTCTTAGAGAGTATTCCTCAGTTTGGGATTGACTGCTGTTTCATCATGATTACATTCAGGTTATCTGTCTTTGGCAGGGACACCCCCAAAGTGGTGCTGTGTCCTCACCATGTCCCATGGGGTGGCATGCAATTTCAAATTGCCCCATTTCTGATGGTGTTCCCTCGGATCACTTGGTGAAAGTGCTTTCTGCCAAGATTCTCTCCCCGTCCCTCTCAAGTTTGAAACTCCTCTGTCTTGTGTGCTGGAGCCTTGATAAAGAATAAATCTCTCCGTGTTTTAGTGATTGTAGGCCACAGTGTGAAAGTCAGATCCAGAAACCTGCCCAGTTTGTCTTATGGAGACTCCCTGTCTCAAAGCCGGACCCCCATGGAAAGAGGGGGCTGCCCACAGAAGCTAAAAGGGCTGCCATCACATGAGGCTGAGTGAGGTGGGTGGCCTAGCCTTGGGGACTAAGGGCATCAGCTTATTGGGGAAAGGACATTCTCCCCAGTTCTGTAAGGAGCACCATGGACAACTATGAAGCTTGGGGAGGGCTGGAGGACAAGCGTCAGGCAGGCAAAATTCTCACAGAAGATGCCGGAAGCAGTGCTCCTAGTGGGGGTCATCCTGGTGTGGCTGTTCTGTAAGCAGATGTGAGTGAGGACCTCAGAGACTTGCCCTCCAGAATGTATGGGTACTTTCTGAGGATTCCCAGAAATAATTGAAATTGACTTTGATGGAGGGGATTATACTGATAGGGGCCAAGGGTTTGATAATTCTGGAGATAAATGATAATGTGACCTTATCATGCTCATAGCCTGAGGAGGTTTGGTAAAATTCAGATGTTTTGTATTTCAGACCCTAAACCATGCTCATAAAATGTACTTGTACCAAAGGAAAATCCTAGTCCAAATATACATCCAAACAGATACAACAATTCTCCATAAAATCTTAACATGTATAATCCACATTGGAAGAGTAATATGCTGTTCCAAGTACACAGAGCTAATGTATCACATTAATACTAATACAGTAAAACCTTGGTTTGTGAGTATAATTCATTCCAGAAACATATTTGTAATCCAAAGCACTCATATATCAAAGTGAATTTCAAGAACCATTGGCTCAGTTGTGATCATGTGACATTCAGCATCACGTTCTACTCATTACAAGACATTGCTCATTTATCAAGTTAAAATGTATTAGAAATGTTTGCTTGTCTTGCAGAACATTTGCATAACAGGTTACTTGTGATCTAAGGTTTTCCTGTACTTGCAAAAGTAATACATTTTAACACCTACTGATACCTGCTGGTATTTAACAAGTCAAGGGAGTACAACCTGGGTGTGAGACCAGGATTCAAAGTCATCCAGCATGTGTGAGCGACAAATTCGTCTCTGTCTTTGTATGTAGTGATTGAGAGGTATGGGTTGTCAGGGAAGATCGTTTCTATTGATACAGCATCTACATCCTGAGAAACTAAAAGTGAAAGGAAAAAATGTAACTGGACATAAAGGTGAACTATCATTTGTGCCTAGTTAACCCCGAGGCAGAAAGAAGAGTCAGAATGCGAGTTATCACCTTTGTTCCATGCTTTGTTGATTACACGCTTACTTGCCAATGCTGGTCGACTCACAACTTTATATAAATTAAAGGAAATAATGTGTACTGTTATTGAAATGACATGTCTTACTGACAGTGAATTAATAGCATCATCATTTCATAAGAAGAAATTTTATACAGCCGTATTGTATATAATATGTCACCTATAAATAATTGATGTATCGTATTAATATAGACTCAGCCTCCCCATAAATTTGACATTAATAAATTTTCCTACTCCCATGACTAGCGGCCAGAACAAAAAAATGCAGCTAGGAGAATGAGAAAGGAATCTATAAATACCCATAAGGTCACTTATTTGGGGCTTATAAATGTTTTCTGTGTGTGATGTTTTAAATTTTAAGTCAAGATGTGAGCAAGTTTCAAAATGCAAAAATGCTACAGCAAGTTTTATTTTTAATTAAAAGTATAATCTGTCCATAGTAAATTATAGAGATTTTAAAGTATAAGCTTGAGGAATTTTGAGACTACTCTACCAATGTATAAAATAATTTCACAACCCCAGAAAGTTCCCTCATGTTTCTTTCCAGAGAGTTGACACCCCACTTGAAGCAACCACATACATTTTTATCACAATAACTCAGTTTGTGTAATTGTACAGCTTCACACAAATGGGACAGAGGGTATGTACTCTTTTGTGCGTGGCTTTGCCCAGCAGTGTCAGATTCATCTCAGTCGGCCTGTATCAGCAATATATTCTTTCTTTAAAAACTCAGTGAGCGGTGTGCCGTTGTGGGAGAATACACTTTGTTTATCCATTCACATGTTGATGGACATTTGGGTTTTTCTCAGTTTGGGGCTATGATGAATAAAACTACTATAAACATTCAGGTACAAGCCTTTTTGTGGACACGTTTTCCCTCTTTTTGAGTAAATGCCAAGAAATGGAATTGTTGAGACTGGATAGTAAGTGTGAATTGAACTTCATAAGAAATTGCCAAATAGTTTTCCACAGTGGTGGAGCCCACCGTCTGCTCCCATCAGCAGGTGCACGACAGTTGGGCTGCTCCACGTCCTTGGCAGCAGGAGGTAATGGCAGCCTTTTAAATTTTGGTCATTGTAGTGTGCGTCATCCTGAGGGCGAAAACCTACTACAGTCTTAAAAGAATGGAAGTCAGAAGCTGGGCTCAGATTGTGGCACTGCCATTTATTAGTTACTGAAACTCAGTTAAATTTTTAAAACGTTTTAATTCCAGTATAGTTAACATACAGTATTCTATTACTTTCAGGGGTACCATGTAGTGATCCAACAATTCCACATATTGCTCAGTGCTCCTCATGATAAGTGTACTTTTTTTAAAGTTTATTTATTTTGAGGGGCGCCTGGGTGGCGCAGTCGGTTAAGCGTCCGACTTCAGCCAGGTCACGATCTCGCGGTCCGTGAGTTCGAGCCCCGCGTCAGGCTCTGGGCTGATGGCTCGGAGCCTGGAGCCTATTTCCAATTCTGTGTCTCCCTCTCTCTCTGCCCCTCCCCCGTTCATGCTCTGTCTCTCTCTGTCCCAAAAATAAATAAACATTGAAAAAAAAATTAAAAAAAAAAGTTTATTTATTTTGAGAGAGAGAGAGAGAGAGAGAGAGACAGAGACAGAGAGAGAGAGAGAGAGAACCCCAAGCAGACTCTGAACTGTCAGCACAGAGCCCAACCTGGGGCTTGATCCCATGAACCATGAGATCATGACCTGAGCTGAAATCAAGAGCTACCCGGGTGCCCCATGATAAGTGTAATCTTAATCCCCATCACCTATTTCACCCATTTCCCACCGACCACCCCTCTGGTAACCATCAGTTTGTTCTCCATAATTAAGAGTCTGTTTTTTGATTTGTCTCTTTCCCCGCCTTTGTTTGCTTGTTTTGTTTCTTAAATTCCACATATGAGTATTTTTCTCTCTCTGACTGACTTATTTAACTTACCATTATACCCTCTAGATCCAACCATGTTGTTGCAAGTGACAAGATTTCATTCTTTTTATGGCTGAGTAATTTTCCATTTGTGTGTGTGTGTGTGTGTGTGTGTGTGTGCGCGCCAAATCTTTATCCATTCATCAATAGATGGGCATATGGGTTGCTTCCATACTTTGGCTATTGTAAATAATGCTGCAATATACATAAGCATGCATATATCTTTTCAAATTAGTATTTACCTAATTTTATTAGGTAATTTTTATTACCTAATTTACTAATTTCAGATTAGTATTGGTATTTACCCAAAGAATACCCCATAATGGAATTACTAGATCATATGGTAATTCAATTTTTAATATTTTGAGGAGACTCCATACTGTCTTTCAAGGTGGCTGCACAAGTTTTCATTCCCACCAACAGTTTATGAGTGTTCCTTTTTCTCTGTGTCCTCACCAACACTCGTCTCTTGTGCTTTTGATCTTAGCCATTCTGAAAGATATGAGGTGATACCTCGTAGTGGTTTTGATTTGCATTTCACTTATGATGAGTGATGTTGAACATTCAGTGTCTGTTGCCATCTGTATGTCTCTTTGGAGAAATGTCTGCTCATGTCCTCTGCCCATTTTTTAATATATTTTTAAAGTACATTTATTTATTTTGAGAGAGACAGAAAGTGTGAGCAGGGGAGTGGGGAGAGCTAGAGAGAGAGAGAGAGAAAAGAGAGAAGAGAAAATCCCAAACAGACTCTGCAGGGTCAGTGCAGAGCCAGACGTGGGGCTTGAACTCATGAAACTGTGCAATCATGGCCTGAACTGAAATCAAGAGTAGGATGCTTAACTGATTGAGGCACCCCATCTTCTGTCCATTTTTAATTGGATTCTTTGTGGTTTTTTTTTTGTTTTGTTTTGTTTTGTTTTGTTTTTTTTTGGTGTTGAGTTGTATCAAGTTCTTTATATATTTTAGATACTAACCCTTTTTTGGCTATGCCATTTGCAAATATCTTCTCCCATTCAGTAGGTTGTCTTTTAGTTTTGTTGATGGTTTCCTTTGCTCTTCAGAAGCTTTTTATTTTTATGTAGTCCCAATAGTTTATTTTTCTTTTGTTTGCCTTGCATTAGGAGATGTATCTAGAAAAATGTTCCTGCCTCTGATGTCAGAGGAATTACTGCCTGTGCTCTCTTCTGGAATTTTTATGGTTTCAGGTCTCACAGTTAGGTCTTTCATCCATTTTGAATTTATTTTTGTGCATGGTATAAAAAAGTGGTCCAGTCTCATTCTTTTGCACGTAGCTGTCCAGGTTTGCCATTTGTTGAAGAGACTGTCCTTTTTTTACTGCATATTCTTGCCTCCTTTGTCAAAGGTTAATTGAGCATATAATCTTTAGTTTATGTCTGGGCTTTCTTTTCCGTCCTATTGATAAGAACAGATCGATGTGTCTATTTTTGTGCCAATACTATACTTCTTTGGTTACCACAGCTTTGTAGTATAGCTTGAAATCGGAATTGTGATGCCTTCAGCTTTGTTTTTCTTTTTCAAGATTACTTTGGCTATTTGGGGTCTTTTGTGGTTCCATACAAATTTTAGGATTGTTTGTTCTAGTTCTGTTAAAAATGCTGTTGGTATTTTAATTGGAATTGCATTAAATCTGTAGATTACTTTGGGTAATATAGACAGGTAACAATATTTGTTCTCCCAATCCATGAGCATGGAATATCTTTCCATTTGTTTATGTCATCTTCAATTTCTTTCATCAGCATTTTATAGTTTTCAGAGTACAGGTCTTTCACCTCCTTGGTTAAGTTTATTTTTAGGTATTTTATTATTTCTGGTGCAGTTGTAAATGGCATTGTTTTCTTAATTTCTCTTTATGCTACTTCATTATTAGTATATAGAAATGCAACAAATTTCTATGTGTTGACTTTGTATCCTGAGACCTTACTGAATTCTTTTATTGGTTCTAGTAGTTTTTTTTTGGTGGCCTGCAAATAGTGAAAGTTTCATTTCTTCCTTACCAATTTGGATGCCTTTTCTTTCTTTCTTTCTTTCTTTCTTTCTTTCTTTCTTTCTTTCTTTCTTTCTTTCTCTCTTTCCTTCCTTCCTTCCTTCCTTCCTTCCTTCCTTCCTTCCTTCCAACTGCTTGCTGTGTTAGGACTTCCAGTACTATGTTGGATGAAAGTAGTGAGGGGTGAAAGTAGTGAGGGTAGACAACCTTGTCTTGTTCTTGATTTTAGGGGAAAAGCTCTTAGTTTTCCACCACTGAGTATGATGTTAGCTGTGGGTTTTTCATATATGGACTTTATTATGTTAAGGTATGTACCCTCTAAACCTACGTGATGGTTTTTGTCATGAGTGGATACTGTACTTTGTCCAGTATTTTTTCTGCATCTATTGAAATGACCGTGTGTTTTTTATCCTTTCTCTTGTTGATATGGTGTAGCATGTTGATTGATTTTGATTGAATTGACTATTGGGCCACTCTTGTATCCCAGGAATAAATCCCACTTGAGTGTGGTGAATGATTTTTTTTAATGTATTGTTTGATTTGGCTTGCTAATATTTTGTTGAGGATTATTTCATCTATGTTCATTAGAGATATTGGCCTATAGTTCCTCTTTTTTTTGTAGTGTCTATCTGTCTTTATCTGCTGGCCTTATAGAATGAATTTGGAAGGTTTTCTATTCTTCTGTGATGCTGCCTGGTCCTGGAGTTAGTTGGATGGGAATTTTTTGATTACCGATTCAATTTTATTGCTGGTGATTGGACTGTTCAAATTTTCTATTTCATCTTGATTCAATTTTGGAAGGCTATAAGTTTCTAGGAATATATCCATTTCTTCCAGGTTGTCCAGTTTGTTGGCATGTAATGTTGCATAATATTCTCATAATATAATCCTTTGTATTTCTGTAGTATTGGTTGTTATTTCTCCTCTGATTTTGAGTCTACCCACCCTCCCTCTCTGTCTGTCTGTCTCTCTCTTTTTTTTTTTCGATGAGACTCGCTAAAGATTTATCCATTTTGTTGACCTTTTCAAAGAGCCAGCTCCTGGTTTCATTGATATGTTCTGTTGTTTTTTAAGTTTCTTTATCATTTATTTCTACTCTAATCTTTATTATTTCCTTCCTTCTGCTGGCTTTAGGTTTTGTTTGTTGTTCTTTTTCTAGCTCCATTAGGTATAGAGTTAGGTTGTTTATGTGAGATTTTTTCTTGCTTCTTGATGTAAGCCTGTATTGCTATAAACTTCCCTCTTAGAACAGCTTTTGCTATATCCCAGAATTTTGGACTATTGTGTTTTTATTTATTTGTCTCCATGATTTTTTGATTTCCTCTTTGATTTCTTCATTGCCTTATTCATTGTTTAGTAGCCTGTTATTTAACCTCATATATTTATGTTCTTTCCAGATTTTTTTTTCCTGTGGTTGATTTTTAATTTCACAGCATTGTGGATGGAAAAATACATAGTATGACCTCAATGTTTTTGAATTTGTCAAGACTTTTTTTTTGTGGCTTAATATGTGATTCATTATGGAGAATGTCCCATGTGCACTTGAGAAGAATGTGTATTCTTCTGTTACTATCCCTTACTATTATTGTATTACTATTGATTACTTACTTTATGTTTGTTGTTACCTGCTTTATGTATTTGGGTTTCTCCATGTTGGGTGCATAAGTATTTACAATTGTCTTATCTTCTTGTTTGATTATTCCCATTATTATCATGTAATGTCCTTCTTTGCCTCTTGTTACAGTCTTTGTTTTAAAGTCTATTTTTTCTGATATAAGCATCACTAATCCAGCTTTCTTTTCACTTCCATTTGCCTGATAAATGCTTTACTATCCCTTCACTTTCTTTTTTTTCTTTTTTTAAATTTTTTTTTTCAACGTTTATTTATTTTTGGGACAGAGAGAGACAGAGCATGAACGGGGGAAGGGCAGAGAGAGAGGGAGACACAGAATTGGAAACAGGCTCCAGGCTCTGAGCCATCAGCCCAGAGCCCGATGTGGGGCTCGAACCCACGGACCGCGAGATCGTGACCTGGCTGAAGTCGGACGCTTAACCGACTGCACCACCCAGGCGCCCCTATCCCTTCACTTTCAATATGCATGTGTCTTTAGATCTGAAATGAGAATCTTGTAGGCAACATATAGATGGGTCTTGCTTTTTTAAATCTATTCTGTCACCTTATATCTTGTTATTTTGTTCCTTATGGTTGTTTTTGTAGTTCTCTCTGTTCATTTCTTCTCTTGCTTTCTTCTCCCACAGTTTTCTGGCTATCTTTAGTGATATACTTGGATTTCTTTATCTTTAATTTCTGCATATTTCTTACTGGTTTTTGATTTATGATTACCGTTAGGTTTATATATAACATCTTATGCATATAGCAGGCTATATAAAGTTGATGGTCACTTAAGTTTGAACCAATTCTAAAAACACTAAAGTTTTACTCCTCTTCCCCCTCCCCCCACATTTTAGGCACATGGTATCATAATTTACATCATTTTGTTTTGTGAGCCCCTTGAGTGATGCCCACTGGAAGAGTCCCTTTAACATTTTTTTTTAGGGCTGGTTTAGTGGTAATGAATTCCTTTAATTTTTATTTGTCTGGGAAACTCTATATTTATATCTATTCTGAATGATCGCCTTGGTGGATATAGTATTCTTGGTTGTAGACTTTTTTCTTTCATCACTTTGAATATATCATGCCATTCCCTTCTGGCCTGCAATGTTTCTGCTGAAAAATCAGCTGATAGCCTTTATGAAGTTTCTCTCATATATAATGGTTTTCTTTTCTTTTGCTGCTTTTAAAATTACTTCTTTATTGGGGTGCCTGGGTGGCTCAGTAGGTTAAGCATCTGACTTCGGCTCAGGTCATGATCTTGCAGTTTGTGAGTTCGAGCCCCATGTCGGGCTCTGTGCTGACAGCTCAGAGCCTGGAGCTTGCTTCAGATTCTGTGTCTGCCCCTCCCATGCTCATGCTCTCTCTCTCAATAATAAATAAACGTTAAAAAATTTAAAATTATTTCTTTATCATTACTTTTTGCCATTTTAATTGCTATGTGTCTTAGTGTGGGCCTCCTTGGGTTGATTTTGTTGGGGGCTCTCTGTGCCTCCTGGATCTGGATGTCTGGTTCCTTCCCCAGATTTGGGAAGTTTCCAGCTATTATTTCTTCAAATAAATTTTCTGCTCCCTTTTCTCTCTCTTCTCCTTTTGGGATCCTTATAATATGAATGTTATTACAATTAACATCACTGAGTTACCTTAATATATTTTTATTTTTTATTAGTATTTTTTTTCTTTCTCCTGTTCACTTTGATTGCTTCCCGTTTCTCTATCCTCCACATCACTGATCCATTATGCTTCCTCTAGTCTACTATTTATCCCATCTGGTGTATTTTTCATTTTAGTTATTGAGTTTTTCATCTCTGATTGGTTTTTATGCTCTCTGTTTATTTTGTTGAGGGTCTCATTGAGGTCCTCCACTCTTTTCTCAAGGCCACTATCTTTATGACCATTGTCTTAAATTCTCTATCAGAAAGATTGCTTATCTCTGTTTCGTTTAGCTCTTTTGCTGTGATTTTGTCCTGTTCTTTCATTTGGGACATATTCCTCTGTCTACTCATTTTGCCTAACTCTTTGTGTCCCTTTCTATGTGTTAGGATCGTCAGCTGTACCTCTGACTCTTGAAAGTAGTGGCCTAATGAAGAAGAGGTCTTGTAGTGCCCTGCAGTGCAGTGTCCCCTGTTCTCCAGAACCTGGCACTTCAGAGGCGTCTCCTGTGTGTTGCATTTGCTCTGCTGTTGTCTCTGAGTTGCCCTCAGTCTAGTTGTCTGCAGTGGCTCTGTGTGTTGTGGGCAGGGCTTATTCCTGTGTTGTTAGTAGGCCACTCTGGGGCTTCTTCAGGCTTGAGTTGAGTCAGACCAGGTGATTGCCAGAGATGCAGTAGCACCAAACAACAGGGAGCTTTTCATGTGTTGTGCCCTAAGATGTCATTGGCTAGTGAGGCCTATAGTCAGACCAGCTGTCTGTCCCCAACCCACTGTTGGGACTGTAGTTGGATTGGCGTATGTGGTTATCTTACCTTCTCCCCCAAGCAGGAGCAACTTTGAAGTGGCTCTGGCCCGTGCTGGGGCTGCTTGCACACTGTCACACTTGTGGTGCCGATTTGGATGGATTCCTGCTGGGGATGGGTCTGCAGGAGAACACAGGGGTAGGGCGTGCTGTTGGCAAGCTAGGTGGAGAGTGTTCGTGTTTTGCTGGTTTCTGCAGGTGTCCATATATCTAGGCTGGGGTGCAGGGGAGGGAAATGGTGCCTGCTGGCTCTTTTGTTCTCGGAAAAGTCTCCCAAAGATCTCTGCCCCTCCAGCACAGGCTCTGAGATTGGTAAACAAATATCCCTCCCATATACTCCAGGAGTTTTTCCAACTGCTTCTTCTGTGCTGTGTGGGCTGTTTGTTGTGCTATTTCTTTAAGAATGGGGGCTCAGTTTCCTATTGTCCTCTCAGCTCTCCCAGAGCAAAGCCCACTGATTTTAAAGTTCTGGGTGGTAAGCTCCACTGATTGTAAGAAGTTAGACATCTCTGGTTTTCAAAGCCAAATGTCATAGGGATTTGTCACCCCAATGTGGTTTCTCCATACCTGGGGTGCCTGGGGTATCTGGCATGGGGTTCTGTTCCTCTCTCCTCTCCACACCCATAGGATCCCTTCCTCCTGAGGACAGTTACACATGTCCATTTGGCTCCTGTGTGTATCTCCACCCTTCCTATTCTCTCTGTTGTGGCCTTTTCTCTACATTTAGTTGTGGAGAGTGTGCTCTGTCAGTCTTTGGGTCGTATGCATATATGGGTGCTTTCTAGGTGTGTCAGTGGGATGAGGTGAGCCTAGGATCCTCCTTCACCATCCTCCCCCTCGTTAAGTTTTAATTTTCTCAACTGTGAAGTGGGAGTAGTACCTGTTTCATAGGTTGGTCCTGAGATGAACTATGGAAGATGCACATGAACCACACTTGACAAATGCCAGTTTCCTGAGGTTTCTCCTGCACTTCCTGGATCGCATGGATTGATACTAGGAACTACTAAAATATTGAAATTGCAGAAAGCAGGAGAACTACAGGTGAATAATTATGGTTGGTTTATGTTGGAGGTCTTTAATTAAAGTGATAAACTCTGAACTGTTCATAATGGAAAGCTCTCTAGAACGAGCACATCATTTTGAGCAACAAACCTGGAATGGATTAGCATGGAGCAGCTTGAGGAAGCCAAGGGAACAAGTCCATTCATGATAAAAATAGTAAAGAAGAAGATATGGAGGAAGGCAAAGGTAAAAGATATTATCCTAGCAGTTCCTGACTAAGAGCTTGGCCAGTGCTTCATGGAGAGACAGAATGGAGGCAAGCCACCTTTTTGCCAAATGCTTATAGCACAGCCTGGGTTTGGACATGAAAATAAAGCCACTTAATACAGGTGCATTTAGTATAGGATTTCTGTTTATACAAATGTGGGAAGAATCCAGGACTTAAGGGCAGTATGGGTAGGGCCAGAAGGTTGGGAAATAGTCAGTGAAGACCTCAGCCAGAAGCACCAACATGGCTGCTTTTCATAGCTTTGCCAGGAAGTTTCTGGGAGAGTTGCCACCAACTGAAACTCACTTCAGTGGCCTGGTGGGCTAAAGGAAGCCCAAGAAGCCTTAATCCACCTGTAGTTGTCCATGGCTGTGGCCGCCAGGAGCCCCAGGAACACTGGTCTGCCTCACTATCACTCTCTGCTTATCCTCAGGAACCTTCTACAGAGAAACATGGCTCTTGGCTTCTCCTCTGTCACATGGAGGGACAGCACACCCACTAAGCATAAGATACTTTAAATATGCTGTATTCTCATGCAATCCATGTGATAGAGGCACATTTATTAAATATATTTTTCTGAGATGGAAATAGGCAAAGTCATAAGCCAAAGGCAGGGCTAATTTTATTTTATTTCATTTTTATTCGTTTTATTATTTTTTTGTCTTTCCATTGTTTCTTCCTTCCTTTATTTATTTTTTTAATTAATGAAGGTAAATAATATTTAGGGTCTTTTGAGGTATAATTGATATACAACACTATATTAGTTTCAGGTATACAACATAATGATTTGATATTTGTGTATATTGCAAAATGATCACACAATAAGCCTTGACACCATCTGCTCCCATACAAAGGTACAGAACATTTTTTCTTGTGTTGAGAACATTTAAGATTTAACTTCTAAGCAACTTTTAAATTTGCGATAATATATTATTGACTATAGTCATTAGGCTCTACATTATATCCCCATTACTTCTTTTTTTGATGTAATACTTTTATTTACTTATTTTTTATGATATGTTCTATTTATTTTTATTTTAATTTTATTTTTAAATTTAAATCCAAATTGGCATATAGTGCAACAATGATTTCAGGAGTAGATTTCTTAATGCCCCTTACCAATTTAGCCCTACTCCCTCCCACAACCCCTCCAGTAATCCTATGTTTGTTCTCTCTATTTAAGAGTCTCTTCTGTTTTGTTCCCCTCCATGTTTTTATATTATTTTTGCTTCCCTTCCCTTATGTTCATCTGCTCTGTGTCTTAAAGTCCTCATATGAGTGAAGTCATATGATGTTTGTCTTTATCTGACTAATTTCACTTAGCATAATACCCTCTAGTTCCATTCACGTAGTTGCAAATGGCAAGATTTCATTCTTTTAGATTGCCGAGTAATACTCCATTGAATGTATATACCACGCCTTCTTTATCTATTCATCCATTGATGGACATGTGGGCTCTTTCCATACTTCGGCTATTGTTGACAGTGCTGCTATAAACATTGGGGTACATGTGTCCCCTCAAAACAGCATACCTATATGCCTTGGATAAATACCTAGTAGTGCAATTGCTGGGTCGTAGGGTAGTTCGATTTTTATTTTTTGAGGAACCTCCATACTGTTTTCCAGAGTGGCTGCACCAGCTTGCATTCCCACCAGCAATGCAAAGGAGATCCTCTTTCTCTGCATCCTCGCCAATATCTGTTGTTGCCTGAGTTGTTAATGTTAGCCATTCTGACAGGTGTCAGGTGATATCTCATTTGATTTTGATTTGTATTTCCCTGATGATGAGTGACGTTGAGCATTTTTTCATGTGTCGGTTGGCCATCTGAATGTCTTCTTTGGAGAAGTGTCTATTCATGTCTTTTGCCCATTTCTTCGCTGGATTATTTGTTTTTTGGGTGTTGAGTTTGGTAAGTTCTTTATAGATTTTGGATACTAGCTCTTTGTCTGATATATTGTTTGCAAATATCTTCTCCCATTCTGTCAGTTGCCTTTTAGTTTTGCTGATTGTTTCCTTCACTGTGCAAAAGGTTTTTATTTTGATGAGGTCCCAGTAGTTCATTTTGGCTTTTGTTTTCCTTGCCTCCAGAGACGTGGTGAGTAAGAAGTTGTTGCAGCCAAGATAAAAGAGGTTTTTGCCTGCTTTCTCCTCGAGGATTTTGATGGCTTCCTGTCTTACATTTAGGTCTTTCATCCATTTTGAGTTTATTTTTGTGTATGGTGTAACAAAGTGGTCCAGGTTCATTCTTCTGCATGTCGCTGACCAGTTTTCCCAGCACCACTTGCTGAAGAGACTGTCTTTATTCCATTGGATATTCTTTCCTGTTTTGTCAAAGATTAGTTGGCCATACATTTGTGGGTCTGTTTCTGGGTTCTCTATTCTGTTCCCTTGATCTGAGTGTCTGTTTTTTACCAGTACCATAGTGTCTTGATGATTAAAGCTTTGTAGTATAGCTTGAAGTCCAGGATTGTGATGCCTGCTGCTATGGTGTTCTTTTTCAAGATTGCTTTGGCTATTTTGGGTCTTTTCTGGTTGCATACAAATTTTAGGATTATTTGTTCTAGGTCTGTGAAGAATGCTGGTGTTATTTTGATAGGGATTGCATTGAATATATAGATTGTTTTGGGTAGAATTGACATTTTAACAATATTTGTTCTTCCTATCCAGGAGCATGGAATCTTTTTCCATTTTCTTGTGTCTTCTTCAATTTCTTTCATAAGCTTTCTGTAGTTTTCAGCATATAGATTTTTCATCTCTTTGGTTAGATTTATTCCTAGGTATGTTGTGATTTTTGGTGCAATTGTAAATGGGATCAATTCCTTGATTTCTCTTTCTGTGGCTTCATTGTTGGTGTATAGGAATGCAACCGATTTCTGTGCATTGATTTTATATCCTGCAACTTTGTTGAATTCATGAATCAGTTCTAGCAGTTTTTTGGTGGAATCTTGGGTTTTCCATATAGAGTATCATGTCATCTGCAAAGAGTGAAGGTTTGACCTCCTCCTGGCCAATTTGAATGCCTTTTATTTCTTTGTGTTGTCTGATTGTAGAGGCTAAGACTTCCAATGCTATGTTGAATAACAGTGTCGAGAATTGACATCCCTGTCTTGTTCGTGACCTTAGGGGGAAAACTCTCAGTTTTTCCCCATTGAGGATGATATTATGGGTCTTTCATATATGCCTTTTATGATCTTGAGGTATGATCCTTTTATCCCTACTTTCTTGAGGGTTTTTATCAAAAAAAGATGTTGTATTTTGTCAAATGCTTTCTCTGCATCTCTTGAGAGGATCATGTGGTTCTTGTACTTTCTTTTATTGATGTGATGAATCACATTGATTGGTTTGTGGATACTGCACGAGCCCTGCATCCCAGGTATAAATACCACTTGGTCATGGTGAATAATTTTTTGAATGTATTGTTGGATCCGGTTGGCTAATTTCTCGTTGAGGATTTTTGCATCCATGTTCACCAGGGAAATTGGTCTATAGTTCTCCTTTTTAGTGGGGTCTGTGTCTGGTATTGGAATCAAGGTAATGCTAGCTTCATAGAAAGAGTTTGGAAGTTTTCCTTCCATTTCTACTTTTTGGAACACCTTCAAGAGAATAGATGTTAACTCTTCCTTCAGTGTTTGGTAGAATTCCCCTGGAAAACCATCTGGCCCTGGACTCTTGGTTTTTGGGAGATTTTTGATTACTATTTCAATTTCCTCACTGGTTATGTGTCTGTTCAAATTTTCTATTTCTTCCTGTTTCAGTTTTGGTAGTGTATATGTTTCTAGGAATTTTTCCATTTCTTCCAGATTGCCCATTTTATTGGCATATAATTGCTCATAGTATTCTCTTATTATTGTTTTTATTTCTGCTGTGTTGGTTGTGATCTCTCCTCTTTCATTCATGATTTTATTTATTTGGGTCCTTTCCTTTTTTTTTCTGATCAAAGTGGCTAGTGGTTTATCAATTTTGTTAATTCTTTCAAAGAACCAGCTTCTGGTTTCATTGATCTTTTCTACTGTGTTTTTTTTTTTTTTTTTTTTTT
>NW_024412397.1:5041966-5060046 GCF_014898765.1 Herpailurus yagouaroundi
TTTTTTTTTTTTTTTTTTTTTTTGGTTTAATAGCATTAATTTCTGCTCTGATCTTTATTATTTCCTGTCTTCTGGTTTTGGGTTTTATTTGATGTTCTTTTTCTAGGTCTTTAAGACATAAGGTTAGGTTGTGTATCTGAGATCTTTCTTCCTTTTTTAGGAAGGCCTGGATTGCTATATACTTTCCTCTTATGACCACCTTTCCTGCATCCCAGAGGTTTTGATTTGTGGTGATATCAATTTTATTGGCTTCCATGAACTTTTTATTTCCTATTTAACTTCTTGGTTAGCGCATTCATTCTTTAGGAGGCTGTTCTTTAGTCTCCAAGTATACGTTACCTTTCCAAATTTTTTCTTGTGGTTTATTTTGAGTTTCATCATGTTGTTGTCTGAAAATATGCACGGTACGATCTCAGTCTTTTTGTACTTGTTGAGGGCTGATTTGTGTCCCAGTATGTGTTCTATTCTGGAGAATGTTCCATGTACACTGGAGAAGAATGAATATTCTGCTGGTTTAGGATGAAATGTTCGGAATATATCTGTTAAGTCATCCAGTCCAGTGTGTCATTCAAAGCCATGGTTTCCTTGTTGATATTTTGAGTAGATGATCTGTCCATTGCTGTGAGTGGGGTGTTGAAGTCTCCTACTATTATGGTATTACTATTGATGAGTTTCTTTATGTTTGTGATTAATTGATTTCTATATTTGTGTGCTTTCACATTTGGGACATAAATGTTCACAATTGTTAGGTCTTCTTGGTGGATAGACTCCTTAATTATGATATAACTCCCTTCCTCATCTCTTGATACAGTGTTTATTTTAAAGTCTAGATTGTCTGATATAAGTATGGCTATTCTGGCTTTCTTTTGTTGACCATTAGCATGATAGATGGTTCTCCATCCCCTTACTTTCAATCTGAAGGTGTCTTTAGGTCTAAATGGGTCTCTTGTAAACAGCATATAGATGGATCTTGTTTTCTTATCCATTCTGTTACCCTGTCTTTTGATTGGAGCATTGAGTCCATTGACTTTTAGAGTGAGGTATGAATTTATTGCCATTATGTTGCTTGTAGAGTTGGAGTTTCTGGTGGTGTTCTCTGGTCCTTTCTAGTCTTTGTTGATTTTGGTCTTTGTTTGTTTGTTTCATCTTTTCTCCCCTCAGAGAGTCCCCCTTAAAATTTCTTGCAGGGCTGGTTTAGTGGTCACAAACTCCTCTAATTTTTGTTTGTCTGGGAATCTTTTTATCTCTTCTTCTATTTTGAATGACAGCCTTGCTGGATAAAGAATTCTTGGCTGCATATTTTTCTGATTCAGCACACTGAATATATCCTACCACTCCTTTCTGGCTTGCCAGGTTTCTGTGGATAGGTCTGCTGCAAACCTGATCTGTGTTCCCTTGTAGGTTAAGGACTTTTTTTTCCCTTGATGCTTTCATGATTCTCTCCTTGCCTGAGTATTTTGTGAATTTGACTATGATATGCCTTGTTGATGGTCGGTTTTTGTAGAATCTAATGGGGGTCCTGTGTGCTTCCTGGATTTTGATGTCTGTGTCTTTCCCCAGGTTAGGAAAGTTTTCTGGTATGATTTGCTCACCTAACCCTTCTACCCCTATTTCTCTCTCTCTTCCTCTTCTGGGACCCCTATGATTCTGATGTTATTCCTTTTTAATGAGTCACTGATTTCTCTAATTCTTAAATTGTGCTCTTTTGCCTTAATCTCCCTCTTATTTTCTGCTTCATTATACTCCATAAGTTTGTCCTTTACATCACTGATTCTCTGTTCTGCCTCATCCATCCTTGCTGCCTTGGCCTCCATTCGAGATTGCAGCTCAGTTATAGCATTTTTTTATTTCATCCTTACTAGTGTTTACTTCATTTATCTCTGCAGAAAGGTATTCTAATCTATTTTCAACTCCAGCTAGTATTCTTATTATCGTGATTCTAAATTCTGGTTCAGACATCTTGCTAGTATCTGTGTTGGTTAAGTCCCTGGCTGTCGTTTCTTTCTGCTCTTTCTATTGGGGTGAATTCCTTCATTTTGTCATTTTGAAGGGAGAAAAGGAATTCATGAAGTAACAAAAATTAAAATTAAAAAGAAATTAAAATTAAAATTAAAAAGTTAAAAAGAGACACACACACACACACACACACACACAAAATCGAATAAATGATGCTAGATCCTAGGTGTGTTTTGGTCTGGGTGTTGAAATGGGCTTGATAGATTAGAGAAAAAAGGGGAAAGAAAAAAAAACGAAATCGTTTGAAAATTTGAAAAAAATGAATACACTGAAGTAGACTAAAATGAAATGATGGAAGTAGAATAGAACTTGAAAAAAATTACACAAAAGTAAAAAGTGTAGAAGAAAAGTATTTTTAATAAAAATTGAAAATAAAAATGAGTTTTTTATCCTTCTGTATTCAAGAAAAAGAAAAGAAATGAGAAAGAGAAAAACGAAAGCAAAAAAGAAAAGAAAGAAAATTGAATAGATGGACCGGCGAACAGATAGAACTACTACTGAAATTACTTCGTTTTCCCCTAGAAGTCAAACTGTGTAGCACTTTATAGTCCATAAACTATGTAGCCAGAGAGACTTGTGGTCCTGAAGACCGAGGTTGGCCCACTTGGGCAGGGCTTAGTGTAATGGCTCCGTTCTCCATTAGGTGGCGCTGCTAGCCTACTGGGGTGGATTGCTGTGGCGCTTGTAGGTGTGTATGTGCGTGCGTGGGAGCATTGAGAATGGCGTCACCCAGCTATACAGTCTCTAGTATCAGAACTCTGTTCTCCCTGATCAGCAATTGCGTACCAGTCCTTTGTCTTCAGCTTCTGTCCACTCCCTGCTTTTACATAGTCTGTGACCAAGCTCAGGCAGCACCTCCCTCCTGAGTTTTGTCTCAGATGCAGCTGTTTTTCCCGACCCCTTACTTCTGAGGGACTGTGGCTTTGACCCGTTCCGCCCCTTTGTGGAGGGTCTCACCGAGCAATGGCCAAATGCTGGCCGCACCCAGGAACGTTCACGGGACTGTGCTGCTGCCGACACCCAAAGACTGTGGCCGGGTGTCAGCCCGCCCCAGAAAAAGTCGGCAAGACAGTGTAGCAGCAGCGTTTCAGGGATCATGGAAAGTCAAACACACATCTGGCACCAGGCTCCACCCTTAACGACTTTGTTCCAGCACCAGTGAATGTGGTTGTTTTCCCTGGTCCTCTGGGGCCTTGCCTTTGGGGACCCACACAGCCTCTACCAGGTGTCCTTCCAGCAGGGGAACCGCCTCTCCCCATGTGGCCCGAAGAACCCCAGTCCCCACTCTGCTCCTGGGGATTCGGCCTTCCCACCAGAGCACCGCCAGGTATCGAGCTTCAGAGTTTCAGACTCTGCTCTCCCCCTGTTTATAGTCTTAATGGAACTTAAACCCTCTTCTTTCTCCTTTCTCCCTTTTTAGTTCAGGCCCTGTGGCTGTTTCCACTTTTCCACCCTTTCTCCCCCTGCTTTGGCAGGGTGCTTTCCGGTATTGTCCCCCACCGCGTCTCCATCCTCTCTCCACACGCAAAAGCGGCTTGCCCTCCACAGCTTCTCTCTCCCCCAGTTCACCTCTACGCAGGGCCTTTTTTAAACCCAAGTCTCTCTGACTCCCAAGCCTTGCGTATTCATGTCTATGTATTTGTTGTGATTTGCTGAATAATTGGGACTAATGTTAACCGTGAGTAAATAGTGAGTGGTTAATTCAATAGTGTGACTTTTTTTCTTCACTAGCCTTTTGGTATCCTTATAAAGTTTCCATGAAAAAGTATCTCTGTGTAGCATTAAGAAGAATTTCTGGCACTGGGGGACCCAGCTGATATTATGATCAATTCCTTAGTGACTTTACAGATTAGGTTTATTACATAGACCTAACACTTTTGTATCCTTTCCCTTTTTAAACATTGTTTTTCTCTTCATTTGGCTATTTCATTTGTATATATGTCTTTTTAGGTTCCTTGAGGTCAAAGATTATATTCTATAGTTCTCTTTTTTCTTTTCTTTTTTAAATAAAGATTTCATTTTTTAAAGTAACTCGTACACTCAATGTAGGGCTCAAGCTTACAACCCTGAGATCAAGCATCACATGCTCTACTGACTGAGTCAGCCAGGTACCTGTGTTCTGTAGTTCTCTTATCGCGCATTAGATTATTACAAATGTATGTTGTTGACTTTGCTTCTTTGCCGAATTTCATGCAAATTGTATGTACAAGCTATAAGACACCTCCTGCATAAATATGTTGTAAGTGTTCCATTTAAAGCAGTTTGTGAAATACTGAAGTTTGAAGTAATTTGTGCCATTCTTTTGTATTTTTAAATTACTATGATTTAATATTATACATTTAATAAATTTTAACATAAGTACAAAAATAAAACCAAATTATTCTCCAATTATGAATATAGATTTTTGTTCAGAAACCAGTCAGCATTACTATATGGCATACAAATGGTAGAATGTGCCAATTGTACGTTAAGAATCATTCATTAGAAAAGTTACAAGGGAAGTAGTGATGAAAGTTATCTCGTTTTACTAAGTTGTTTATTCAGGTAAATATTCTGATTAGAAGGTGCATGTTAGAAGAACTCATGATTTGCCTGGAGTTTTCTGTTTGAACTGTGTACATGAAAGGATACACAGAGCCATGTTTCGCTTCTGAGAGGTCAGTAGAGATAAAAGTGTCAGCAAAACCTAAATGGAAGTAACTGTATGCAGTGGACCAGGTTGTGGATGGGTAATAGAACACAGGTGTAATTAGTGTTGGGGAAATCTATCAGGAAGGGCTTTTCATGTTGAAATTTAAGTATATTTATAAAGCTTTATGGGCACACTAATACTTGGATGTCAACGAGTTATCCCAGAAGATGAACAAGCAACCTAGTTGGAAATTAAAAAAGGGAGATACTTTTTCAGAAACAGATGTTGTTGTGCGCATGTGCACGTACACACACAATATTAGTGATGCCTTCTGGAGCACTTTTTATGGTTACCATACACTGAGATAAAGACATTCCTAGAATAATCCTCGTAAACAACTCTGAAAGACTTGTGTCATTATCCCGGTTTATGGACGAAGTGACTACCCAAGTGCCTTCCAAATTCACACAGGTAGTGCAGAGCTGGGATCTGAGTATGTGCCTTCCACACTGGGTGATGTGGTTGAGTCATGTCACCTCGGCTAAGTTGAGCCCCACTCCCCAGAATTGCCTATCTAGTGCATTTCCAATTAGTGTGGGCTGTTAGTATATTTTGTAGCCCACTCATACCTTCTTCCAGTTATTCAATCAAGTGCTATTTGGTGCTGCTGTGAAAGGATTTCACAGGTGTAGTTAGAGTTTTTCATTAGTTACCTCCGAGTTAATCAAAAGGGAGATTATTCTGGGTGGGGCCAACCTGATTGGATGGAAACCCTTTAAAGAGGAGCTCGGCTCTTCCTGGAGTCAGTGATTCCAAGGTCAGGTTGTGCTTGTGGGCTTCCAGCCTGCTCCAGTTTTTCCTTGCCACCTGCCTGCCTATGGACTGAAAGCTTCAGCTCATGCTCCTGAGGTCCAGCCTCTTGTGTTCTCCCTTCCCGGCTGCCTGTCCTGTGAGCCTCAGGTTTCTTAGCCAGTGCCCATAAGTGTGTAAGTCAGTTCTTTGTTACATACATCCTCCTGCTCTTGTTTCCTGGTTGAACCCTGACTCAGCCACCCACTGCTGTATTTCTGTGACATTATTCCTTTAAATCTTGTTCAGAATGCTATTTCCTTTTCATTTTCTGTGTTACCCTACATTTTTACATTGTTATGCTAGTAATAAACAGGATAATTTATTTTTCATGTACAAAGTATGTTCAAGAATGGAAGACAGTGCTTCATCACAGCTTATTTATCTCTACCTATGAGAACTACTCAGTCTTTTCTGTAGGGCGTGGGAAATACTCTTAAATACTGTATGTGTTAAAGGGGCCAAATATTAGGAAGAAACCATAGGATTTCTCTTAGGATTTCGCACTCTGAAATCTATTGGGCTTAGAAACTGATGGTGTGTTTTATTTCTAAGCCTTATTGACATTTTATCTTGCCTCTAGTATCATTTAGCATTGTGTACTTTTCTTAGAAATATTAATGAACAACCAGGAACAAGTTGTACCTCATGAGCATTGAATGACACATTTAGTATGTCCTGACTCAGCAAAAGTGCTTTAGTTTTTTCAGAAAGGCAAGCATTTGGCTGTCATACAACTTAGTGAACGGTGCAGATAATTCAGTGTCAAGGGTAGAGCTGGTTCTAGGCATCAGTGAGCAGCAAGATAATTGGTGATAACTCTGACAGAGTCTTGGAAAAGTGTGAATCTTTTGTCAATATCCTAACATTGCTGCACTTCTGAGCTTGGTTCACTAACTAAATCTCATAATTGCAGTCTGGCTGGGTGTGCCTCAGTACCTAGAGGTTTCTGGGATATCTAATGTGCTAATATTAAAATAATTTACATTTGAGAGAGTATTGGGGGAGGCAGTTGGCCGAGAACCCTGAGTGTTCTGCACATACTAGCTGAGTGTGCCGGGCTGCAAGACTTACCTGCCTCCATTTCTAGAGCTGGTCACCTAAGGAGGTGAAGGCCATTGCTTGCCCCCTGGAGGATGGGGAGCTGGCTGGTTTGCTTCTTGTTGCAGTGTTTGCTGTTTGTTCAAAAAGTACTGGGACTTGGGTTTCCTTCCTATACAGCAACACTCTCTGTGCAGGATTCTTCCAGGCTGGCTACCACCTGTATGGGGCAGGTGGGGCAGGAGGAACCAATGAGACCAGGAAGGTCTGGCTGCTGCTATAGCAACAAGCAGTAAAGTCCTTTGTCTCTGTCCAGGAATCTTGTGTCTCTTGCCAGCTTTCATTAAATAGTAACTCATTAGCTTATGGCCTCTAACCAGAGTAAAATCTCAGACCCTTAAAATTTGTATTAAGTGATTTACCTTTGCTTAGAGCCATGATAATACTGCTGTTCTGTAGCAGTCAATGTTGACCATATTAACGACCACCACAACCAAATGTTTATAAAGCACTTACTGTTCCAGGGGTGGCACGTAGAAACACTGTACTGAAAACTTTATGGTCGTGTATGTTAGGTATTTCACTGGGCTATGTTCAGTGGGAAGTTAAGTGTTAAATAAGAGGTCCATTCCTTTCTCACATGAATGAAAAGTCTAGAGTTCGCAGTCCCACCTCTCACTCTTAGCTAATGACTTTGCTTCTTACTTCACTTAGCAGGAGGAGGAGGAGGAGGAGGAGGAGGAGGAGGAGGAGAGGGGGGAAGGACAGAGGAAGAAGAAATGAGAAGTATCTATTTCAGACACATAAAAAAATTCAGAAATGCCAGAAATATCTACCAAATCTCTGCCTATGTCTCACTAGCTAGAACTGAGTCTGTGAAGATATTTTAACTGTCTTGTTGCATTGAACAAAATTTGGATTTTGCCAGTAATAAAGGAGAAAATACTGATGAGGTAAATAGTAGCATCAAAAATGTTAGTATCTATGTGACCTTCGAATCTACCCTTTACATAGCTGTTATTATTTGCTTTCTGTAGAGGTAGAGTAAAGGGGTTCACTTGCCCAAGGTCACACTGGTGAATTGAAGACCTAAGACTGAATTCTAGTCTCTCCACCTCATGCTTGTATCGCTAGTAATCATATATAGTTGCTAATGGCAACTTCACTAATTCAATCAACTAACAACTATACTTCGAGGACTACTGTCTTAGTCTAATTGGGCTGCTATGACAAAATGCCATTGGCTGTGTGGCTTAAGCAGCAGGATTTACTCACTTTTTGAGAGGCTGGAAGTTGAGAGGAGGTACCAGTGAGGTTGGGCTCTGGGGAGGGTCCTCTTCCTGGCTTGCGTATGATTGTCTTCTTGCTGTGTCCTCACATGGCCAGGTGCAGGGGTGGTGCATAGAGGGGGTGAGCGGGAAAGAAACAGTTTGGTTTCTTCTTATAAGGGCACAAATCCCACCATCGGTCAGAGGTACGGTCTCCTAATATCATCACGTTGGGGGTTAGGGCTTCAACATATGGATTTGGTGGGGGGCGGGACAAACAGTTCACAGCAACTGCTCTTGGTAAAATATTATGGCAGGTACTATGGGTGGATGTGTGTGTATATATATGTGTGTATATATATATCCTTTTTTTTTTTGCCACTGAGAATTTTATACTCCCACAGGCATGGTAAGATATAATTACATGAAAATAAGGCTAGTAAATACTCCACAAGTTCATGTTATCAGAGTTCAGAGAAAAGGCCATCTGGCTGGTCTGAGAAGGCTTCAGAGAAGGGGGAGATCTGCTCTGGGCCTCAGAAAACAGGTCCACGTAGAAGAATAGGGGGCGGTGTTTAGGGGGCAAGAAATGGTCTGTGTCTTGGTAGAAATGATATGTCCTTTCTTAGGGCAGATTCTGAGAAATAATACTGGGGAGATTAATTACAATTTTAATGCATCCTGACACAAATGGAGACAGATAATTTTAATAAGCATGCTGTTGGTAGATTTACCAGTCGAATGTGGATGAATGTGAATTTATAGCCATCTCCTCTCAATAATGAATAGAAAATTAATTCAGTTGGTGAGTTGGGGGGTATGGAAGGCCCTGAAGGCAGAGATCATGCTGTCTGTATGGCAGTTAATCTTATTCCTGGGCATCTGGCATATTACCTCGATCCGTCGGGTGGGCCAAGGTTGAGTGCATCGGGTTTCAGAACACGCCGCACAACTTTTTAGTAGTGGCCAATTTCTTAAGTTATTATTTTTTATTTATTGTTTTCTATTTTTGTAACTATTGCTTTGCTATATAGGCAACCCTGGCTGCTACTGTGGCCACAGTTGACTGACTCGGAGTGGCTGCATGGGCCAGAAAGAACCAGCCGTGGGCTGGTCTGATGGCACCAGCCACCCTGTGGTGGTTTCTCAAACCTTGCCTCAGAGGTGGTCTGATCTGGTAGGCACCCACCCACTGCAGTCCAGTGTAGCCGACCTCAGTTCTTGCTGAAGCAAAAGTAGAAGGTGTTCAGGCTGATAGGGAGAATTCCTGTTTTACTGCATACACATGGACGGGTGGGGAATGTCTAGCTTTTGACACACTTGAGTTGTACCCGTATGTGTACCCCAGGTGTGTTCACTGGATATTCTTTCTCAATACCCCGTTCTGTTCTCTGGTGGACTGGAGGCTGTTCTAAGAACCTCCTGGTTGTCCGCGGACCAGACACATCTGCAGCAGGAGGTGTAGGAGAACAGAGATGTGCTCTGCACAGGCATGTTCCACATAAAGGGGCGTGGTGAGCTGGGTGGCCAGACCCACAGTGGCTGGCAAGTGCACTCATGCTTTCAGGAAGCAGTGGGAAGTGCGGCCTCCCCCAGGGCCCTGGTGTAATTCTCAGCTTGGTCATTGGTCTGACCGTGCCGGGGGCTGCTGCCCAGGTGAGGCCTCCCTGCCCCCTGTGGCATGTCACTTGCTGGAATGACTCTTTTTCAAAGGTCTAGAGCAGAGCAGACTCTCATTTATGAAAACACCACCTGGGTGGCCCTTCCCCTTGCAGCCCCCCAGTCTGAATGTCACATCCACTACTCAACGTCAGAGGAAGTGGGATGCCTGGTTCTGCCTCGTGTCCTCTGTCCACTGACCTCACCTTGCTCTGGGCTCACTTCCCAGCTCGCTCACAGTCCTGCTGCCCAAGGGCTCTGAACGCCTCTTTACCTTCTCAGCTCTGTGCTGGGTCTCTTGGCTCACTCTGCTGGCCACATTCAGGTACGCTGGGGGAAAGGTCAAGGTGCCCTTGCCAGACCTGCCAGCATGACTTGTCTTCTTTACCAGAAGGTAGCACATGGCTTGTGCTCATCAAGGCTCCACTTTTTCTACTGACTTGGCACAGAGAAGACTCCACCTCCCAGGCCCGCGGCTGGTTCTAGACAATGGAGCACCAGGGGAGTGACACAGGGATCTCCCAGTGTGAGGTGCCTAAGAGCTTGTCCAAGCATTGTAGGTTGTTCTTTTCCCTATGGGAGCAGCACAGGTGGCCTCATGTTGGCAGAAATGCAACCTAGATACTGAATGGCACGTGGAGAGATGACCTGGAGTCCCTCAGTATTGTGTGGGTTGCACATACGCTTCTTCAGTAAGCTGTTGATCACTGAGATTTGGGTCTACGTGTTACTGGTGCTGAGTCCAGCCAGTTCTTACTAATCTAGAAGCCATTCATGAATGTTTTCCCGAGTGATGTGCCATGAATCCTGCTGTGCTCCTCCAGGGACACAGTCCTAAGGTTGACATGAAGTCTGCTACTAGGCCACATATTCCTAGAAGATGCTAGAAATGTGTTCTAGGAAAAGGAGATAGTCCAGAAATAGAGTTGTTTATAAATGAAAGAGGAATAGACTTAGAGAAGCAGGAAAGATTCAGCAGTTCTGCCTGGAAAGCTTCCTGAATAAGGAAAGGAAGAGAATTCAGACTCCTAGATTCAGAGGCCAATAACTGGGGTAGGAAGAGGGGGATGAATGGAATCCACACATTTCAGAGCACATATACTAAGGGAGGGAGAAGCAAGAGAAGGGTAAATGCAAAAGTGCACAGCAAACCTGTGGAGACCTCCATGGTTCCATTTGTTAGGGTATGTTTGGGACCCTTGGTTCCCCTCAGACTCTCATTAGATGCTCAGTAAACTGGATCAAGGGGTGTATGAAAGAGGAGAGGAAAAGGCAGAGTGGAGGAGTGGAAGCAACACAACTTTCAGTGCAGAGACCCCTTCAGGTGCATCTGAGGGCCGAGTGGCCATCTGTGAACGCCCAGACCAAGAAGCACAGCCCCTCATCAACTTATTAGACCGATGCACCCAGAGTGGTAGCTGCAGAGGACTGCTCAAGTTTTCCACCTAACGCTTTCCTTCTGCAGATGGAAAGACGTGGGCCAACTGTGTGGTTATGGTCAGGGAAGGACAGACATGGGGACGGCATGGCCCATGGTCAGGGCACCTTTCCAGTCTAGACCCCTTTGATTTCTGAGCACGGCGTCTAGGCTTTGGCATATTGGCTTCTTCACGGGATCGCGGGTGTGACTGGTACAGCACAGACTCTGGAGGAACAAGACCTCTAGCTTTCCTGGTCCAGTGGAGACTTCCGCCTTAACTAAGAGCATCTGGGTATTTCCCCCATCATTTCAGAGTCTTGGTCAAAATGTGGACTTTATTTATTTATGCGTTGTTAGTTCCATCACTGACTTTTGGGACCAAATAATGATTCCTTTCACTTTGGGAACTTCCTTTGTTGATCATAAAGTATGAGATGGCAGGGCTGCCACGATTGCAAAAAGTAAGTACTCCAGTGGTTACCACCAGGGCCACCGAGTGGGTTGATGCTAAGTACTCTGGCTCAACCTAGAGAACTCTGAGTGATTTACTAATAAATCTGCAATAATATACTTTATGCATAATGACAAAATAACAAGAGAACCTCAAGGAGTAAATATTTTATGTAATGAATTAACTGTGCCAGTTTCAGCCATGACTGTTAATGAGAATCCTGAGATTTAACTCCTGTGTGTTGAGCAGTTTATGCTAACAAATGAAGTCGATAGAGGGTAATGATGCAAAACTTGTGTTTTAATTTACTGTGGTCTCTTCCTACCAAAAATGTGAGAACGCCCCTAAGAGTTAAACAAGCACCTCCCCTGTGCCTGCTGTTCCTAAGAGGAAACACGTGCCTGCCCTCCTCTGGTGGAGGCATGCTAGTACCTTTCCTCCAGTGGTACCAGATTAAAGGAACATCGGCCGTGTTGGCCCAGAGATGCTGGGCAGCAGATTCCCCATGAACATGGTCCAACTGTAAGAGGCAGAATTATCCCCTCAAAATGTCCCAGGAACCTGTGGATATGTTACTTTACATGGCAAAAGGGATTTTGCTGATATGATTAGAGGATTTTGAGATGACATTATCCAGCATTATCTGGGTGGGACCAGTGGAATCACAAAGGGTCCTTAAAAGTGGAAAGGTGCGGGGTGGGGGGTAGGGAGCAGGGATCAGGGTGGCTCAGTTGGTTAAGCATCTGAGTTTCACTTGGGTCATGATCTCATGACTTGTGGGTTTGAGCCCTGTGTCAGGCTTTGTGCTGACAACTCAGAGCCTGGAGCCTGCTTGGGATTCTGTGTCTCCCTCTCTCTCTGCCCCTCCCCATTTGCACTCTGTTTCTCTCTTTCTCAAAAATAAATAAAAACATTAGAAATTTGTTTTAAATAAAAATTAAAAAAATGAAAATGGAAAGGTGGAGCAGAAGAGGTCGTAATGATGTCGTATGAGAGGGGCTCAACGTGCCGTTGGTAGCTTTTTGAAGACGGAGGACGGTGCCGTGAGCCGAGGAGTGCGGGCCGTCTCTGGAGGCTGGAAAAGGCAGGGGTGTAGATTCTCTGCAAGAGAATCCAGAAAGGAATGAGGACTTGTAGACACTTGGATTTCATCCAGCAAGACCCATGTTGGACCAGTGCCTCCGTGGGGCAGGTCTTTTGTCCTTGTCTACAATGGTAGCCTTCATTCCCATCACTCTCTGCCCTGTTTTATTTTCATCAGGGGACTTACCACCTCCTGAAACTTTCGTGTTCATCTCATTTCTTGTTTATTTTCTTCCTCACTTTCCCGGAGTGCACACTGAGAACAGAAGTCTGACCTAGGTTAGCGTTTTGGAGGTGATAATCGATCAGGCTCCTCGAAAACGGACGGATCACATATCAGCATTTAAGAGACCCAGTGGAAGTGGGAAATGTGGCACCCCTCCCATTTCATTTGTGCCTCTCTGTAGGCTTGTCCCTGCAGCTCACCGGCAGGAGCTGAGTTTCCCCCAGGAGCCCGCAGAGAAAGTGCTGAGCCCATGGCGGCTCCTCCTTTTCAGCTCACCCACCAGGTAAACTGCCTGGTCCCCCTTGGAGGAAAACAAGTGATGGATCAGGGACAGGCCCAGAGTGTCCTCCTGCAGGAGACCCCCAATGAGGAGACAGAGGTCCAAGGGAGCAGGAGTTCCAGATTCACTGCAACCTTGAGCCCCTCTGTATCTCCAGTGCCTAAAACCACTCCTGTCATGTGGGAGGCACTCAAAAAGGGTTGAAGGAATAATGAGTGAATGCATCATCTCATTTAATTTTGAGAACAACTCTGAAGAACATGTTTTGTGTCTACTCTATTAGGGAGTCTGAGGTCGAGTTCCTGAGTTTGGATAATTGGGTTCAAATCCAATTCCGCCTCCTCTGCAGCCCATCATGCTGTGTCCTGGTGCAGCTCTACGTTGGGAAGAGGCAACTGTCTGATCCGTGTGGGGGAGTCTTGTTGGCCGTGGCTGCTCAGTGTCTACGCTGACCTTTCTGGGCAGCTGTGGGTGCAGGGTCTCCACAAGGGGGTAGCACTGCCATCTCAGGCTGTGGGAAGTGCCTGCTGAGGCCCAGATGCCCTTGCTGGGGTGCACAAATATACAAACTCACTCGCAAATCAATTCACTGCTGCTCAGGGCGTTCATGATGCCGACAGGATATTGAGGAACATTTTTGTATTTCCCTTGACTATATAAAATTCCTCTGAGGAACTCAAACCCTTCATAGCTACTGTTCTAACAGTGTCCCCCAAATTCCTGGGGAGGAGGTGGGGGAGGGCACTGACTCCAATGAGAAAGGAGCAGGTGGGAGAAGTACCAACTGTCCTCAGCATCTCGAGGACCAAAGCTGGCACTGACATTACCAAGTTTGTGGCCCGAGCACATTTTAATTCTCTGATCTCCCAGGACTCTTTGCATTTGCACCAGAACTCAATTGTAGAGAATGCTCTGGAGAACACGCTAAGGCCTGTGACCAACGGGAGCCTGTGTCCTGAGGAGTTTTATAAACTAAGAGGAAATACCGATTCGGCTAAGATAATAGCAGGAGTGTTTTGTAAAAATGTTTTTGTGCACATGTCCCCTGTCCCGTGTCAGCACCCACGACCCACCTTGTCCGTAGTGGACCCTCCGTGGGTACGTGATGCCCAAGTTAGCAGGTCGTCCAACGCAAATTTTCGCTAATTTAAGACCACGCTGCCTCATTACACCACGTGATTCCTTAGTAATCACTGGCTCCTTCCTGTTCCAGCATGGAAGAGAGAGCCTCTGTCAGCATCCCCCTTCACCCCGGTCTCAGCCAGTGAGCACATGTGCCTGCCTTCCCTCTCCTTCTTATAAACTCTCATTCCAGCCCCTTTTCCCTTCTCGCCATGAAGTTTAATGGTCTCAATAAACTTTTATCTTGAATTTTATGTGGTTGCTACTAAATCTCTTATGCTGTCATTTTAATGATGCACTTTTACACCCTATTCCAATTGCTCTCAGCTCGGTGGCGTAGGGACCCGGCAACTGGGTCTTTTCTGAAAGATGGTGATTCTCCCCAGCACCATTTCCTGTTATGCCATGCTGGGACGTCTGCTTTGAGAAGGGATTTTGGGGCTGAATACACAGATGTCCTTCCTGCTGTCATCGTGTGGAGTTGCCATCCTCCAAAGACTTGAAGGCATAAAACTCTGTTTTAGAAACATGTTCCAGTGTGTGATGACATCTCTTTGACCCTAAACTAGTGTCTGGGCCTTTCACTTGGCACTTGACAGTCTCCCCATTCACGTGTTTTGGCACCTCACATACGAATACCCTGTATGCCTGCCAGGACTTCACATTCCGTCATGAGGGGGTCTCCCACTTGCAGTCAAAACACTTCTGGCAGCATTGAGTGCTTGGGGTTCGGTCGGTAGACACTGGCCTGTCCGTGCATCTTGTTGCTTATTGTGGTTCCCAGGGCTTCCCTGTATAATTAGAAGGAGAAGCGTCTCCACCAGAAAGAGTTCCCACTGACTTTGCGTTCAGGAAGGGGCAGCTGGCCTGGTCATCTAATCCGATCGCCAGCTACCCTTCTAGTTACTCTGGAACGTTTTAGGTCCCCTCTACAATCTGAAGGGATGTTTTGATTCAGAACTTTATGCAGACCACTCAACTATTTGTCAACAAGCATTAATCCATACTTTGTAATTAACTATATAGTTTTTTAATGGCACACTCAAGGATAGAGCCGATTATAGTAATATACAAGGATAGTTAACTTTAATGTGTCCTAGTGTTGAAACTCATCCTCTCAAATTAAATTACTTATAAACTGCATAGCCAGGGATGTTTAGGCAGTTTCTACTTTGATATGTACTTTTGTTTGTTGTTCTGAGTGTCTCTATATAGCCTATGCTGGTCTGCAGCAATTTACGGGATAGCCATGTCCTTATCTCAGAGTTTATATTAAAATTACATATTTCACAAAGAATATTACTGATAGGTATCATATAATGAAAGTCCTGCGTACAAATGGGTTTGTAAAATGCCTAGTTAGATATATTTCTTTACTACAGGATTTCTTAGAGCCTCTAATACTGTAAATGCAGTGCCAGGGGCTCAGCCGACTGCCAGGAGTTGTGGTAGCTGATTAAGACAACAAGCCAAAAAGCGAGTTAACAGTCAAGCCTTTACTCACTTACTGGGATGGTACACGCAAGGGAGCAAACCCGAGGCAGTGCGACTCCTTCTTTTCCGTTTTCCCCCATGGAACAGCGCACTGGCCGAGGGGCAGGTAGATCAGCACAGATGTGGGGTTCAGTCAATCAGATCTCATTGTTAAGGAAGCCCCAAACAAAGGCTCTGGCAGTTTGGAAGATGTGGGGCTGGTGGGGGGAGTGGTGGGGGTAGGGCTGGGAATGGAAGGGTCGGGACGACCGAGTCGGGTGTAGAGTGTCTTTGAGGCTTCCTCTCCCGATGCCTAGAAGAAGGCCTCCCAGAGGTTGATGGCTTCTGTTGAAGGTCCCAGTAAAGAGGCTCTGAGAGGAGGCACCTGGGCCAGGAACGCATGAGCCTGGCTGGCTTGGGGTGGGGGTGGGGTGGGTGGGCTGAGTCCTTGACAGGGAACTCCCGCCAGAGACTACAGTAGACTGGCACCTCTTGCCCTGTGAGGTCTGCCAGGTAAAACCTTTGTAACTGCCCATGGCCAGGCCTGAAAGCCCACACAATAGGATTTTAGCCAGAAGCCAGACTCTACGTGCATAGTGGCCTTCTGAGAGGATGCAATTTGTAGAATTCTGAGAGGATTCTATATGATGGGGCATTTCTTAAACATCATTAACCATGACATTCCTTACTGTCCATTCCTTGTGGCTGGCTCTGGTTACTGAAATAGCAGTGTTTCTACCTGCGATTGTTCAAAGTGTAGTCTTTATGGAACACTTTTTCCCCCCTAAATGCAGAAATTTCGTTACCAACATTTCTTTTGATCTAGCTAAAACCTCATACAGCTGTGCCTTGCCTAAAGGCACCTGCAAAATGCTATATCTGGTGAGCTGCCCATGAGAGCCAGACGGCTCTCTCAGGTCAGCTGGGTCAGCTCAGGCTGGAGGGATTGTTACAGAACATCCTGGTTTTGCAGCAAGAAGTTCTCTGCCTAGATCGATGTGTGGATTACCCCCCACCTTAAGTTTCCTGACATCCACCATCAAGCCAATGATGCTGAAACACCTGTGCCAAATGGCGCCTCGGGTTGTGTTTTTATTTTATCGTAGACATCACGGGTGGTGGTGGTGGTGGTGGTGGTGGTGGTGGTGGTGGTGGTGGTGTGTGTGTGTGTGTGTGTGTGTACGATTCTTTATCATCCAGTACTTGGGAAGGAATCAGTGCTAGATAATAAAGTAATTTTATTTGGTCTGTAATGTCCTGGGTTTGGTGATTCAGCAGATTTAATGGCTACATTTCCTTTTGCTACTTTCACATTAAAATTCCGTTGTACTCTCCTTAGGGAATTGGCAGGAGAGCGAGGCTGCCCAAATGATCAGGTCAGTTTAGACTGTCCTCCTATCCCTGGGCCATCATTCAAATCGCAGCATGGGGTTTTAGATCAGGAGTCAGATTCGCCTGCTGGCATTGGCTTACTTCCGTCCAAAGCAGATTAAGCTATGGAAGCTAAGAGCCTAACTTGGTCGTTTATGAAATGCACCCGTACGTGTAAGGTCTTCTCAGGTATGCACATCAACACTAGATTGCAGAATTTGGTTGTGCAAAACCAAGTTGGCTCACTCTGGACGGGATCTGTAGCTTAGAGGAATGGTTTTTATGGTCATTTTTACCAGTGGAATGCTTTCTTCACAGGAAGTCGTATGAGGAATGCCAATGCCTACAAATCAAGGAAGGTCATGGTTGAAAGTGTAGGGGAACTTGAAGACTTTCCTCTTTGTGGTGCTCTGGGGGGCTTCTGCCTGGAACAGCATTGGTCTGGTTGAAGAGAATGGGGATCAAAATCAGATTTCTTTAGCAATGCATGCATATTGCCCAGTCCAGGATTTTAACAAGAACAACAAATACCCAATATTGGTTAAGCTCTACTAGCTGGTGGGCACCATCCTTAGGACCTCTTATGGATTGTCTCAATCTCACAACAAATGAAAAGGATGGTTTGAAATTGGGAAGCAGTCCCTTCTAACCCTGATGGCAGCTTTGTGTGTGGTCGAGATCCCCTCCACGTTCACAGACTCACTGAAAGGTATTATCCTCATGGTTATGGTTTAGTCTGGCAAAAAAGAGGAGATATATAGGGTGAGTCCAGGCAAGTCCTGAATTGAAACTTTCAGTTGTCCTCTCCCATCAGTGATGGACAGCAGTGTGTACAGAATATTGCTGACCAGGAAAGCTCATCTAAGCTCTGGTGTTCAGAGTTTTTACTGGGTCATAGTCCTAACAGCCCATGTTGCTGATCTGAGTCTCCAGCCCCCCAAGGTTGAGCTGATAACTGTGAGACGAAGCCCCATCCTTAAATCACACTGTCAGACTGCCTTGTGTGACCCAAGAACCTGCATCACACCCCCTCCCAGCCCCCCAAACAAAGACACTTTTATCAGGCAATAGATCGAAAGGGCTGAGAGATTGTCCCCAGGAGCTGATGGCAGAGGCCAGACTTCTCTTTGGTCCAGGATAAATTCTTTACAACACAGGCAGCTACTATAATTATATTTCATTTTATAGA
>NW_024412397.1:5060446-5112627 GCF_014898765.1 Herpailurus yagouaroundi
TCGGACGCTTAACCGACTGCGCCACCCAGGCGCCCCTTTATTTATTTGTTTTGAGAGAGAGAGAAACCGTGAGCAGGGGAGGGGGAGAGAGAGAGAGGGAGGGAGGGAGGGAGAGAATCCCAAGCAGGCTAATGCAGAGACAACGTGGGGCTCGATCTCATGACTGTGAGATCATGACCTGAGCCAGAATCAAGAGTTGGACATTTAACCGACTGAGTCACCCAGGTGCCCCCAGAGGCTAAATCTTACCTACAATTTCTTACGAAGGTACTGTCCAAAAAGAATCATCCATACTTGACAAAATGGTTAATTTAGGTATAACTGTATATCATATCAAATGAATCATAGTTAGATAAGCCAATTGCATAATCCTGGTCTTACTAAGCAGTCTTTCGTATCCAGAGTAACTAGGGAAATGTCCCTCCTTGTTCTTGTCCATTTGGCCAGTGTCATTCCAGGCCACTCCCAGGGATCGTCAGGATTGCCTGTCTGTGACTCCATGCTGCTTGTGGCTGCACCTGCTCAGTATTGAGCCCTGAAAGTCTTCATTCGCTTCAAATGCTGTAGCTGTCTCTCTTCTTTAATTGCTAATTCCACAGTGCCAGGGTGAGACTTCCTTCCAATGCATATGCATTTGAAAACGCTTGTTACAAAACATTTTTCTGCAAAATGCCTGTGGCTGCTTCTAATTGTTTCTTTTCTGTACTGCTATCATTGAAGAGTTTATAAAATATACCGTTGGCTCTTCCACATCCTGCAATAATTATGAGAGACTCTGTCCTTTCACCTTCTACCCTAGAGTTGGTTCTGATGCCTTGCTTTCTGTCAACACCACCCCGCCACAGCCAAATGTGGCCATACACATCACTTGTTCCATTGCTCGCGTTTTGCGGGAACTGTGTATGTATGTAAGCTATGGTGGCCATATTCTCTCAGCCAAAATTTGGGACACACGGCCAGCCAGGATGACTGTACATATGGGTACACAGGACATAATATTTCTTTCCCAGAAAACCTGAGACATATGGTCTCCATATGTACAGCATCCATGGCCTCTCACTGTCTATTTATTGATGCATTTTTAGTCACATGAATATGTAACAATAGTAATGTGATTTTTATAGCCTCGCTGTCAGGGCCTTTCCATTTGGGAAAGATATTCATCATTTCTGCTTATGGCAAAATGACTTCTCAATTTAGTGTCCAGCCTTACATTATAAGCTATATATCTTGGATTTGATGTTCTTTAGTGAATATAGTTTCTTCTATTTTAGGAATCTGTGTTCTGTCTCATCTAAAAAAAAAAAAGAAGAAGAAGAAAAAGAAAAAAGGCTGTGTGTATTCATTTGTTCTGAAAATGTCTGTGGAGGAGGTTGTGTGATGGGGAACCAATGTGGGAAATGATTTCAGGAGAGGCGTGTGGGGAGGGGAAGCTTTAGAAAGTATATTAAAGTTTATGAAGTCATTTCTCTGTTGGAGTCCACAAACATGGGTGTTTGGAAAGGCAGAATAAGTGATTAATGAAGGGAGGACAAGGAAATGGAAGATGGAAGCCACAATGGTGTGGAAGGTGTTACTTTTTCTTGCCGGCATCTACCCGTCGGCCTGTGTCCAGGTGGCTAATGGAGAACACAAGTATAGGGGTGGCTTTCCTCCACAGCGGAGCCGACAGCAGTGATGGGACGTGGGGCAGATGTGGAGAGACCTGGGGGTGTTAACGAGATGTGTCTGAGTACAGAAATGGCAAGCGTAGCCAGCATGTGTATCCTGTAAGCAGTAACTAATGGCATTCTGATAGACGGAGGTAACCTCCAAAGTAAGCCAGAGATGATCTATTTGATCGGAGTAACCGGAACGAGAGACTCCAAGGAGAAAAATGAACACTTCATAGCTGTGAAACCAAATTAGACACGATACAGCTCCTTGCAGTGACACCTGGAGCTGCCGTGATTGGCAGGCTTTATATGTTACATTGACCTTCAGGTAGACCCGAAATTCAAGTCTGAAGCACCAGAGAGATGGATGAATGGGACAGGAACCCCCTTAATGTTTTTCTTGTCATTATGTGGTTTTAAACTAAATACATGCTGCACTGAAAATTCCGTGGGTTTTGGTAACAACAATTATGTCGCATCTCTCTCCAATTTAGTCTCATCTTTCACTGGGCTGTGCAGATCATTGTTTTCCTTCACCTCTTCCATTCTGTGCGGGGAAACAGTTACAACTTGCTTAAAACTGGAACCATTTCCCATTATTCGTAGATAAGGAAGAAAATCCTCAACCTGGCTTGTGTGCCTTGCCTATCTCCCCCAGTTCAGTGAGTGGTCACCCTAATGTCCCAGAGTGTCATCGGCAGTGCCCCCTGGCTTCTAGGACCTGTGCTGGTGCCACCCCGGGAAAGCTCTTTCATTTATTAGCCTAGTTAACGCCTGCTCAACTGTTGGGTCTCTGTCCCTGTGTCACCTCCTCAGGAAATCCTGTTGTCCAGGCTAGTGTGGGCACCCTGCTATAGAGCTCAAAGTGCTGCGAGCCTTTCTTTGTCGTATTCAATACAACCATGTACTCATGTCAACATCTTTCTTCCTCACTAGACCAGGCTCTGCAGGGTTCGGGTGCCGTCTTCTTTGCCTCTCCACGTTTAACCCGTTACCTGGCACAGTGTGTACCCTGTAGAGTATGGGCTTGTCACTAGGTGGGGAGTGTGATGCCAGGTCTGTGCTCATGACCTCCTACACAGTGTGGTTAGAGGAAGTGCCCATCCCCCGTGTGGCATATGCTGTTGAGTACATGCCCATCCCCCAGTGTGGAGTATGCGGTAGAGTATGGGCTCATCAACTGGTGTGCATTAGCTCGTTTAATCCCTAAGAGAGAGGTACTATTATAACCTATATAGTTAAGATGAGGAAGTTGAAACATAGAAAAGATACATAGCTGGTAAATGTGGAAGAGTGGTTAAACCCATTCAGTCCCTTTTCACAACCTGTGTATTTAATCATGGTGCTCAGTTGCCCTTCAAGGCAAGAAACTCAGATTTAACCTCGATTTTCTGCATGAGTGCAGCCATATTTACTTGGGCTCTTAAACCTGAATGGCATCTTCCTACCTGTCCACCTATCCATTTACCCATCAATACATCCTTCCCTCTTTCTTCCATCTGTCCTTCCATGTATCCATTGTCCGTCCATCCATTTTGTCACTAAACATTTTCAAACACCTAATACATACCAGATGCCATGGTTCGTACTGGGACACAAAGTTGAGAAATATTAGTCCTGTCTAGGTGTATGGTGTGTGTGTGTGTGTTTCAATATGTACCTATTAATGTATCTTTCTGCACATACCCATGCATTCAGACCAGTGGCTAGGAGTTTAAATAGAAGTTTTAACAAATTATTATGGCCAGCTACCAGAAGTTGTTAAATTATTGTGTCTGAAAAGGTGTGGATGGGAAAAACTTGATGGAGCAGCTAACGTCTGGATCTGGAAGGACAAATATTAATTTGGCAGGTAAATAAGGAGAGAAGAGCATTAAAGGAAGTGAGAATTGCAGGGTAAAGTGGGAAGTGATCAGGGCTGTGGGGAGGGGCTCAGGGAGGGCTCTTTGGGGAGTAGGGTCTAGTAGCAGGAGGTGCGGTGGGCAGTAGACTGGGGCCCGGACGGGAGAGTTTGTAAACTTGGATTTTCACTCCCCAGCGAGGGGTCCACAAAGGTTTGAAGCAAAACCAGCTTTGTCTCTCAGTAGGATAAGCAAAGCGACTCTGGATGAGGGACCGGAGGGCGGGAAGTCAGGTAGCCAGTAGTATCAGCTCGACCGGTTAGAGAGGAGACGGAAATGCTGCCGCCCCACAGGGTTCCGAGTCCCCGTGCTTCCCCTGCTGCTCCTGGGCCCCACAGCCGTCACGCGGGGGATCTGTCTGCGGGTGGGCTCCCTTCCAGGTTCGGGCAGTTCACCCGGTAGTACCTTTATTAACCGAAAGATGCGTTGAATGTCTAGCACCTGTTAGATACTTGCAACCATGATTCTAAAGACCAATTTTTATTTTCTGTTCTTCCAGAAGTTAACTTACTAAGGTGGGCCAAGGATCGGTCTGGTGTGTCCAGCGTGGTTGTGTGTATCTGTGTGGCTGCACCCATGTGGGTGTGCACACGCGCGTGTGTAGGCACGTACGACGTGTGTGTACAACCGATGTCCTGGAAAAAGGGTACATGGGCCACATTTCACAGTGGACGTGGGTTTTCAGAGTTTTTAGAAGGATCGTGGAGTGGCAGTATTACGTGTGTCGGGGGATGGCCGCCACGTCAAGGACCGGGGAAACCTCAGCTGATTCACACGTGGCAGCAGCGACCGTGTCTGGTGCACACGCCGGGCTGTGAGAGCTTTACGAAGAACTTTTATAACAGGTGGTTCACCTTGGTGCGCCCCAGGGCACGCGGTTAAATGCCTGCCTGTTGGAGTGTTGCCCTAAACCCTGGTGGTGCCTATATGCCTCGTCTGTAAGTTGGGGTTACAGAGATCCACACATCAAATGTGATGATGTCTATAAAATGTCCAGTGCAGTTTCTGGCTCATGGCAACACGGTGTGGCAGCTAAGTGCATGGCCTGTGGCCTCGGGCTGCCTGGCTTCTTCCTGTCCTAGTTCTGACGCTTACTAGCTGTGCGATCCTGACTGAAACAAGTAACCTCTCTCTGCCTTCGCTGTTTCCCACACAGGCCAGTAGTAATCGTTCCTACCCTGTCAGGGTGTTAGAGGAATAAACGGGCAGCACTTGGCATGCGGCCCTAGGATTATTATTTCCATGCTGTCAACCCTGGGAGCAGCATTCAGCTTCATAGAAAATCGATGCGATGCCCAGCGTCCAGATCTAGAAACCCTGATCCTGTGCTTTTCCTCCTTTCAGTTTTGATGATATTTGAGGTTATTTATTTTTTTTTTTCTGGTCACAAATAATTTCTGTGTGTTTTATTGACATCGCGCCTGTCAGTTTATTATGGGGGTGCTGAAACAGTGAGCTATTTTGGTTGCCAAACAGTATTTTGGGGCTAACGCGGTAGAGAAGGGGAGGAGAGACCTACTCTGACAGGGAAACCGGCCAGATTATGCGGGTCCCTGCTGCCGTGCCTGACGCGCGGGACACAGGGGCCCAGACCCCTCGCTCCTCCAGCCCTGGGGGCATTGTGTTCTCGTGGATGTAGGTATCCCAGCAAAGTGGCCAGACCCAAGTCGCTGCCTTCCTCTGGCTGGGCCATTTCCAGACGAGGCAGGAAGGGCAGCCCTGTGCTTCTGGAGGAGGCGAGCCCCCCCGGGCCCAGGTACTCAGGCTCCTTCCTTCAGTGTCTCACTGCCCGAGAGACCATTTTAAGGAGCGCCACTAATCCTTTCTGCTTTGGGTGAAACCATAGATCTTCTGGAACGTGAGCTGCAGAGGCCGCGTGATTCTAGGACTTAAAAGCATTGGGTGCAGACACAACCTGGAACGAGTTTGAATGGATTCTGCTCTGCGGAATGGAATGGAGCGTCTTTGTAAGGCTGGACGGTAGAGAGAGGGTTTCCTCTGATTATGTAATTGTTCCCCTACCGCGTAGGGCAGGAACAGGAGTTCTAGGACCTGGGGAGAAAAATCCAATTTGATCTCTTTTTTTTTTTTCTGCAGCATGTTCATTTCCACAGGAAGATTCAATTATTCCCTCATTTTCAAGGCTATAAATGAGTTTGCTGGGCCGGCTCCTGACACCGGCTCTCTCATCATTATTCAGATTGGTTTTCGCTTTCCTAAACTGGTCTTCTGCCTACTGCTCTTGGAGCCCAGCCAGCATTTCAGAAGAGGATTAAATAATCCTTCTCTCGCAACTTCCTACATGTTGTGCTATTTTGTTCTCTCCCAAATGTCACCGTCTCCTCGCGCGCACGTTTCCCGCGGGTGAGGATCGCAGGCGTCTCCAGGGCCCGTGTCTCCGCGGACCGCGGGGTGGCCGTCCTCCACGTGGGGGCCGAGCCTGGTGCTCTTGCCAGCACAGGAAGGCAGAGACCACTGTTTACCCACAAACTCATCAGTTTGCTCGGGCAGAGAGAATCCACGCGAATCCCTCCCCAGGACAGGAAGACAAAACGCGAGCCGCTTAGCTGCTGTCCGGGGACCCCTTGACGTGAGCGGCCAGCCCAGCTGATGTGTCCCTTCGCTCTGTTCGTGGTGGGCTTACCCCACAAGTACTTCGAGACTCCTCCAAGCACCTGGAAGGTGGGGCTGTGAACACCTCTTGTGTTTCAGGTGTGGGCCATTCTTAACGCCAGCAATACCCTCCTGCATGTAGATCCCGGGGGGGAGGGTGAATTCATGCCACCCTTCAAGATGCTGTCCTTGCCCACAGCACAGAGTCCTTCTACCTCCAACTTCTCCATCTGGTTTGGGCCCATGGAGGCCAACTCCAGCCCCTCAGACACGCCGCGGGGTCTCCAGCTAGCTCGCCAGGCCGCCCCGCCAGCCCCGTGGACCGAACGGGCCTTCTGTCGCGTGTGGGAGTGCTTCTTCCTCTCTCTCACGGTTTCAGAATTCCTCTTCCGTGGAGCAAGCCCTGCCCGCTTCTCTCAGCTCGAGCTGCCCGTTGTCCTCACCTGGAGGCCCTCTCGCGGTTGAGTCCTGCCCCCGCGGTCGAGCCAGAGTCTCTGCGGACGGTGCCCAGGCAGGGCCGTGTCTAAGACGTGTGCCGGGTGGCTCCACAGGGCAGCCAGGACTCAGAACAGGTGAACCGATTGGCGGCTGAGCCCGTGGCTTCTCCTGTCCTAAGGATGCAAAGGAGGGATCGGGGACTTTTGTAAATGTGGACAGCCAAGCAGATAAGTTGCGAAACACGGTGATAAATGTGACCCGCAGTCTGTGAGCGCTGCTTGTGGAAGCCCAGAGGAAGGAACACACGGTCACCTGGAGAAGGCAGGGAAGCTGCGGGAGAAGGGCGTGCTGGGCGGGGAGTTCGCAGGCGGCAGGTGGAGGCCAGTGGGAGGGCAGCCGAGAGACAGGTGCTGGATGGACGGGAAGAGCCGCTGGCAGCAGGACAGGTTGCAGGCCCAAGTGTGTGTCCTCCCATCAGGGGCCTGCAGGGGTTTTGCAGCCAGGCCGTGTGCTCGGCTCCGTGTGCTCGAATAACCCCCCCAGTGTGACGTACGGGAGGTGCCGCGGTGAGAAACCCTGGGGCCAGCGAGGTGACGAGGGCCTGGACAGGGGAGGACAGAGGACCCAGCAGGCTGGTCTCAAAAGGGGATCGGCACATTTTTACGAATGACTGGTTTTCAGGAGCCAAGGAGGACGGATCCCATATGTGGGGGCTGGGCATCGAGCAGAGGCTACTGCCATTAATAGAGGTTGGAAGCCCTTTTCCCTTTCTCTTGTTCTTTTCTCAGGGGAGAGAATAAGCTCAGATTTGTGTTAGTTAAGCTTAAGATGCCAGCAGGACCCCGGAGAGAAGGCAGCAGGTACCCGGTTGTGCTGTGGGGTCTGCACTGCAGGCGAATGGGACGGAGACGAGACGTAGGGGCCTGGGCATTTGGACAGAACTGCAGGAGGCGCGAGGGTGGTTCCCTCCGGGGGTGGAGAGCAGGAGAGGGGCCTCGGGAGTGAAGTGTGCGCCTGCTGCCGCCACCGCCGTACGAGGAGACCCGAGCTGGAAGGATGGCGGGAGGAGGCTGGGGAGGGATGTTCTGAGGGGGAGGAGGGAGAGAGCTTTTAGACAGCAGGGCAATAGTGTTTCCTGCCCCAGGCTGACTCTGAGCTCATCTGCAGGACAGCTCAGCTTCCTGTGTCCAAACTGAATCTTCTTCCCCTTCCCAGGGCACCTTTCCGGGACCTCCTCACATTCAGCCACTAACCAAAGCCTCTCCGTCTCTTTCTCCGATACACCCCCCATCCCCTTGCCATCCCTCTGACTCAAGGAGGAGCCCCCGTGGCAACTTCTGGATCGGCCTCCCCGCCACGCACCCTTGCCCACCGCCAGCCCGCCATCCGGGCGGCACTGAAGGTAGTGTTGTGAAAACGCAGACCTTATTATGTTGTCCGTGGCCTGCTGTGACCCTGGATTCAAAATCTTGACTGTGGGGGTGGCATGGTCTAACGTGGCCAGCCTTCTGCCCTGTCACTCTCCCTTGGTCACCCCCCTTGAAAGGGGCCATGCCGGCCCCTAGCTCTCCCTGGGCCGTGGCATTTGCACACGGCGCCCTTCGGGGTATCATACTTGGCCGTCCATCTAGTGAACTCCCCCGTACCCATCACGTCCCAGCCAGAGTATTTCTTCAGGGAGTTTTTTCTTTGTTCCAGGACAAGGGAGGTTCCCTATGATGAACTCTCAGAGCATCTATTTTTTTTTTTATAGCACTTACCACAATTATATTTATACAGGGATATATGCATAATTACTTGTTTAATAGCTGTTTCCCACTGGGTTATAAGTTTATGGAGAGAAGGAATCATGTTCATTTTACCCCTGAAGCTTAACATCCTGCCTGAATGTGCTTAAAACTATTTGCATTAAAACAAAGACTGTGCACACTGAATGTGCCTTAAAAAATGAAAACATTCAAGTAGCTGAAAATCTACTGAAAAATCTAGTAGGATGATGGTTGAAAAATAAGCAACTTGACTGGCCAGTTATGAGGTCACTGTGACTTCTATATTAAAAACAGTTTCGGGGCGCCTGGGTGGCTCAGTTGGTTGAGCATCAACTTCGGCTCAGGTCATGATCTCACGGTTCGTGATTTCGAGCCCCGCATCGTGCTCTGTGCTGACAGCTCAGATCCTGGAGCCTGCTTCAGATTCTGGGTCTCCTTTCTCTGCTCCTCCCCTGCTCACACTCTGTCTCTCTCTCAAAAATAAATAAAGATTAGGGGCGCCTGGGTGGCTCAGTCGGTTAAGCGTCCGACTTCAGCTCAGGTCACGATCTCACGGACCGTGAGTTCGAGCCCTGCGTTGGGCTCTGGGCTGATGGCTCAGAGCCTGCAGCCTGCTTCCGGTTCTGTGTCTCCCTCTCTCTCTGCCCCTCCCCTGTTCATGCTCTGTCTCTCTCTGTCTCAAAAATAAATAAACGTTAAAAAAAAATAATAAAAAAAATAAAGATTAAAAAAATTAAAAAAAAATAACAGTCTCAATAAAGCGATGGAAAGAGAATCAGGTTGTATAGAGATGAGGAATTTCGGAAAGTTTAAAGTCCTTCTCTGCTGCTTCTTCCCCCAAACAGCTTTTCACAATCCCTCCATCGCCTCCTTGTTCCCTTTTCCACCTTTGGTTACCTCTCATTCATAATGACAGCAAGAACAACTCCTGTTCAGTCACCACTCGGATGCAAAATCTTACCCTAATCAAGGCCTTTTTCACGACTCCCGTGTCCTACAGTATCTCGATTGTCCACCTGATTTCTGCTCTAGCTATATCAAAGTGACCAATTATGTTTATGAAAACACTTCTTTCATTTTGTAATAGATCTGTTGGTCAAAAACCTTTCGTGGTAGCCTAAGTCTGGTATTCACGGCAAGTTGTAAGCTGGTTCCCAGCTCACTTTCCAAATTTAGCCCCAGTGCTCCCGGTACGAATCGTGTGCCCTGCTGTTCTCTTGATCCAAGTTAAGTTTGCTTTAGCAAAATGCCTGTGCCCTGCAGCCTCCTATCCCCTCCTCACTCTCCCAGCCCTGACTTTTCCTTGAGGGTCCAGGCGAAGTCACAGCATCTTAGCGAGGTCTTAACTTTAGTCCATCGTGATTTCTGTGTGCTGATGGTTCTTGCTGTCTACCTCGTGGGAGCGTAGATGTCCTCCCACTGACGTGTCATTGCCACGTGCCTGTGAGCTTCCACGCTCCTGGAGGGAGGGGACTTTGTCCTCTTTGGGAGAAAAAGTGTATTCTGTCTACCAGGTGCCCTTCTGGGAATGCCCTTCTGCACAAACAGCAAATAGATTCCTAGTGTTCAAACAAGGAAGACAATACTTGAAAGCCTCATGTAAATTAAAAAGATGCATGACAAAGATAGGTTCAACATCTTAAACATATTGGAGATCGTGTTTGTGCCGATAAGCAGACGGGTTTAAAGGTAGAAGAGGCCTCGATCCACCTGTAATACAGCCTATTTGCCTGCACCTTGATTCCTATGTTGAAATAATCCGCAGTGTGATGGTATTTGGAATCGGGGCCTTAGGGAGGCGATTCGGTCGTGAGGGTGGAGCCCCCGTGAATGGGATGAGTACCTTACAGAAGAGACCCAGAGAGCTCCCTTGTCCCTTCTGGCCTGTGAGGACGCAGCAAAGGCACCAGCTGCGAACCAGGAAGCAGGTCTTTGCCATGTGCCACGTCGGCCGTTACCTGGATCTTAGATTGCCAGCCTCCAGAGCTGGGAGAAATAAATGTCTGTTGTTTAGAGGCCATCCAGTCTTTCCTACTCTGTTATAGCAGCTCAAGTGGACAAAGACCTGTCAACATAATTATTTTAACCCTTTGGAAGTCTTTAGAACAGTAAGTGTGGGGTAGGCGTTCTCAAGGGCTGGTTTCTCCCCCTGGGCTCTGTTGATATTTTGGTCGGATGACTCCTCGTCATGGGGCTGCAGGGTGGTAGCATCCCAGGCCTCTGCCCCCTAGAGGCAGAAGCAGCCCCGTCCCGTTATGACTTCCCAAAATGTATCTGGTCGTTGTCAAATGTGCCCCCCGGGGTGGGGGGGGGGGCGAAGTGGCCCCTGGTTAAGAACGGTACTCTAGTCATAACTTTCAGACCATGAGGGAAGTTTGCACCCTTGGGAAAGGTGGACGGATGTCTTGTGTTAGTTCCACGGAGGGCAGTGGGAGATCTGTTGCCACGTGTGCACAGAAACTGGCCGCTTTCAGGCAGCTGCCCTCAAGAGCGCTGTGTCTGAATACAAGCCTTCTTGGAGACACCTGGAACTGTGCCAGCTCAGTGTCAGTCTTGCACAGTGGCTCTCAGTTGGAACAATGACTTTTGTGGTCAGGAGACCATGGAACTGGGGCTAATGCACCAGCCAGTCTGACCAAAATGCCAATACCTCCATTCTTGAGCAAGGACCTTCCCTCCCTGGTGCGCCCGTGTGTCTCTGCAGGGTCCAAGGAGATGCGATACCAGCCGCTCCGCGCCCTGCTCTCATTGTGGTACCAGAATGTTGAAGGCTCATTGAGAGAACGTGTCTGAGCAGTGGTGAACTTTCAAAGTTGGAGGTGCCTCTCGGGGTTTGGCCACTTTTACTGCCCATGATCCCAGGGCCATCTGACTACACTGGCATTCGTCTGATTTGTTATTCAGGGACCACTGTGTGTGTGAGCAAGAGTGGGGATGTTCAGAGTTTAATTAAGCATCTGTCTTGGGCTTGTGCCCAGATGCTCTGTGATGGGTGAGTCCGAAAATCAATAACAACAGTGAAAGACAGATAGGGTAACGCTAATGAGCTCAATAATAACCACTTGTAAAACACGTCTGAACTTTGCAGGCTTCCTGGGGGGGTTGGTGCATATTCTGAATGCCAAGGAAGGCTGAGCATGGAAATTCGGGTGGGAGTGAACAGGGCCACCTGTGAGGGTCACCAAGAAGCACTTCTGAGCCTGGTGACTGGAGAGCAACCCTCAGACGCCCCAGGGAAAGGCAGGCCCAGCCCCGCCACCGCCACTTAGTAATTGTTTCGTCTTCCCCGAGTAATAACATGCTTCGCAGTCAGTAGTGGAGATGAAGTGAGACATGGAGAACACTTCCTAGGCTGAAGCACTCCTCCCAGGGTGGTTGAAGGTACTCCACGAGCAGCTCCCTCCCCAGAGAGGAAGAATCAGGCCATTCCCCACGGATGAAGGCTTTGAATGGGACCAGGAAGTGGGTCCTTCTATAGGCCAGGAAAGCCCCCCTCCGGGTGTTCTGGGAACTGGGAATCAAATATGGGCGCTGGAGCTTACCCTGCCTGGGAAGGGGCTGGTAAGGAAGGGTCGGAGAACCGGTCACCTCCGGGGCTCGCAGGCAGACAGGGCAGGCCTCTGGGCCGCTGCAGGAGGCTGTGTGGGCAGCTGCAGGACTGGAGCCTCCGCAGGGGTTTGGGGAAACTTCTGGACTCTGTGCTGACAGTGGCCTGTGAGGCCCCTGCAAAGCACAGGGGAGTCCCCACAGCAGTGATTTCTGCCCGCCGCCCATTGGCCTATCCCATATGAGTTCTCCTTGTGGTGAAATAAATGCACATTTTGCCATTTTAACTATTTTTAGGGCAGAACTCAGCGTTAACTACATTCACATGCGGTACAGCCTGCACATCTCCCCAAACCTCTGATTTCACCCCAAACAGAAACTAACCATGAGGCAGCGACCCTCTTCCCCCTCCCTCTGCCCCTGGCCACCTCCAATCATCCTCTGTTCCTATGAATTTCCCAATTCTAGATTTTTGTGGAATCCTACATGATGTGACCTTTTGTGTCTGGCCTTTTGACTTAGCACACTGTTTAAAGTTCATCCATTTTGTATCAGTACCTCGCTTCTTGTGACTGAACACTCTGTTGTATGATAGACTACGTTTGTTTTTTTTTTTTATCCGTTCACACATCTGGGACCCTTGGATTGTTTCCACCGTTTGGCTACTGAGAACAATTCTGTAACTACCACTGGCCGACAGGTTATTTGTTGGGTACCTGTTGGCAGTTCTCTTGGGTGCATCCCTGGGAAGGGGGTTGCTGGGTCACACGGTAACTCTGTGGTTAGTGCTTCGAGGTGCCTGCTCTAACCTCCACCCGGTCCTGGAACCTACGGAGAAGGGGGTAGGTAGGGAACGTAGTGGTCCCAGCGGTAGGTTGGCAGCTCAGGGTCTCCCTAACAGCATAGTCTGGCCTATGCCTGGTCCATAGTTTCCGAAAGAGGGCTCTACAGGATAGACTGATGAGACCTTTAACCAGTTCAGAGTATTGCAGACAGCTGGAGATTACAGAGCTACCAGAGGGGGGTACAGTCACAAAGGGAAATGGAGCATGGATGCCGGGAGAACTCTGTGTGTCCTGAACTGGATCCCATTTCTTCTGGGACCTCCTCATCTGCCTGTGGAGGATTGCTGGTGGGGCCTAATTTCCCTACGTATTTCTCCAGTATATTCTCTGCCTCTTGTCCCTGCAGACTCAGGGACCCTACTTCAAACATATCCCTGACTCACACATGCACATATGCCTGAGCTTGCCCCTTGCCAGGGTGGTCATTAGCAAGCCTGGCCACGGGATTTCTGCCCAACACCTCACCTGTGACTCACATGATCTCTTGGCTACTTCTCTTTGCTCCCATAAATTACTTATATACCAGTTTCATTTTCAGGTTGTAGGCTTACACAAATCCAAACTGAATGAGGAAGCATAAAAATCATGCTATAAATTTAAGGCTGTAGAGAATGCCAAACTGGTTAATAAAAACAAAGCTAACAAAAATCTTTCCAGGGGTTGAATTAGTAAATCTGGACAGTTGCCTTCACTTATTTCTGGACCATATGTCAATAGAATATGAATAATGGATTTTGGCTATTTGTTCAAAATAACTGATAACCAAATATTTCTTTGTTCCCAAATGCTTTTGAAAACTGTATCTTCCCACTGCCTTTTAAATTTATGGCCAAGGGATTGAGGGCAGGTATTAAATCATGCGGCAAAGACTTGACTGGGAGGGATTTGGTGCCCAGTGCTACATGTCCCGGGCTGCACAGGGTCCTGCCTACGCTATTCTGGAGCCATTCTGAGACTCACAGGCTCAGGTCAGAGGCCTAGGCCTCCTGTGTGCTGAGGGCTATTATTTTGTTAACTGGATTCATTGAAATCGTGTTCCTCCATCCTGTAAGCCAGAGTGAGAACCACCCTCTAATTCCACCCAGGAGGAGGAGGGTGCCACCCCACCCTGGCCTCTGGGGTAGGTTTTCCATCATTTGCCAGCTGTGCCTCCAGAATCAATACAGAATCATTCTCTCTCAGCCTGTTTGTGGGTAATAATACTCATTGCATGGAGCCGATGGCCAAGAAAGAATTCTTGAAGACAGCTTTGGTGCATAAAATGTGATTTTATTAAAGCACAGGGACAGGACCCGTGGGCAGAAAGTGCTGCACTGGGGTTCTGAAGAGTGACTGGTTATACACTGTGCAGTTGGGAGAGGTAAAGTCAAGAGGAAGTTTCTTAATGGGATTTCCATATGCCAGAGAAGACTCACAGATTACTGGAGGCCTAGCTATTGTCAAGCTAAGGTTGTTTTACCCTCTAGGAAAGCATGATCGTGCTTATCAGTGGGAAGTTCTTGGAGATTAGGCTATTGATAAAATTTCCTTTTTGTAATTTACTAAGATATTTGTAAACTGATGGAGACTCAATCAGTTCAGTCATTTGGTTTCTGTCCTTTCCTTTGTCCTTGGACAGCCAGGAGCGCCTGAGGACTATCACACATGTCCCACCTGGTGGGGGGGAGGGGGTGTTGTTACCTTGTGCTTTGCCCTCCGCTGGCCTTATGCTCCCTCATCAGGGGCCATTAGTGCTATTTTCATTAAGAGTTTCTGTACCGTACCTAAAATGAGGGCAGAGGGGCTTCATGGGCCCATCAGAAGTGACAGTTTGCCTTTCATGCAGCTTAGCCTGGGTCAGGGCACTCTGCAGGGTGCCCTTGAAAGGCCCAGCCTTCAGCTTTCAACATACTCTTAAAATAATCTCTCAAAGTGTAGGACACATTGCTCTTGTGTTTTTCTTTCAGGAAATGCTATTGCGATCTCTTTGAGAGATTCTCCAAAGTTCTTTCTATTATTAGATCCAGACGCAGCCTCCCACTTGGCCATTAGATTTGGCACTGACAATGCCAGTGAGTCCCATGCTGCCGGACCCCTCTGTTTCAGAGCACTTACTTGCCCAGCCAACGTGGGAAAAGAAAAGGCTTTGGCACTGGGGAGTAGGTGGTACCCAGTTAAAAGGTGGCTCTATTTCAGCTAGCCTTTTAGCTCATTGTTTTGATCAAACTAATTTTATAAATAGCTGGCCCTCCCCAATCAAGATATAAGCCAAATGCCTCTTTCACACAGATTGATTCATGGACATTTTCTTCTATTTTTGACCAGGGTGGGCAGGTAATGAAACTCAGTCCCCATGTGTGCAATAAACAGCATAATAAACTCTCCAGTATGAAGCCTATCTTTTCCTGTGAAAACGCATTTGAATTTACAACAGCTGCTAGTACTCTGTCCGGCTGGTCGGCTAACTCAAATTCCACCTCTAACTGGGCAATGAAAGAATTTGAATTACGGGGCGCCTGGGTGGTGCAGTCGATTAAGCGTCCGACTTCAGCCAGGTCACGATCTCGCGGTCCGTGAGTTCGAGCCCCGCGTCGGGCTCTGGGCTGATGGCTCGGAGCCTGGAGCCTGTTTCCGATTCTGTGTCTCCCTCTCTCTCTGCCCCTCCCCCGTTCATGCTCTGTCTCTCTCTGTCCCAAAAATAAATAAACGTTGAAAAAAAAAAAGAATTTGAATCAGGTGCGTAGTTCATTATATTACTTATAAGTATGAAGGCACTTTGGAAGAATATAAGGAGGCCATAAAAATGAATTAAAATTCAAAAGGTTTAGAGGCCTTTTCTGTTTATTCAAATGCAGTAAATGATAGATTGAAGTCATAGTTTATTTGAACCAAACATTTCCTCTCATATGAGTGCCTTCCTTTCATATATTTGCATTTAGTGAGTCACGGGGCATTAATAAAATATTTAAGGAACCAAAGAAACAGTGAATGTAAACCCAGATAAATTGCTTCTCTTTTGGCCTTTTGCACAGTTCCTACAGAATGTGTGTGTGCACGTGTGTGCAGGTGCACACACACATTTCAAATACACTTACTCTTCTGCATGATTGGGCAAAGGATATCTGTGGAAAATTGTTCCTTGAAGGAAAAGGCAAAATATATAGGAAGGCAGTTCTTCAATTTAGGATTTACAAGCTTTAATCTTGTTTCTGTCTCTTTTGGTAGACCTAGGAAAGGGAAGATGGTGGGAGGGACATACCCTCTTGTCTGCATAGATGTGGGACCATTCTGTGTTTCTTTGTTGAAATGATGTTTTTTTTTTTTTTTTAAGTTTATTTATTTATTTTGAGAGAGAGAGTAGGCCTGCATGAGCAGGGGAGGGTCAGAGAAGAGGGAGAGAGAGAATCCCAAGCAGACTCCATGCTGTCAGCACGGAGCGAAAAATGGGGCTTGCACTCATGAACCCATGAGATCAGGACCTGAGCCAAAATCAAGAGTTGGATGCTTAACCCATCGAGCCACCCAGGTGCCCTGAAGCTACATGCATTTGACAAAACTCAAGCTTTCTAAAGGCAGGAGCTGGGGCGCCTGGGTGGCGCAGTCGGTTAAGCATCCAACTTCAGCCAGGTCACGATCTCGCGGTCTGGGAGTTCAAGCCCCGCGTCGGGCTCTGGGCTGATGGCTCAGAGCCTGGAGCCTGTTTCGGATTCTGTGTCTCCCTCTCTCTCTGCCCCTCCCCCGTTCATGCTCTGTCTCTCTCTGTCCCAAAAATAAATAAACGTTGAAAAAAAAATTTTTTTTTAAAGGCAGGAGCTATGCCTTAAACTAGTGTTAGGGGGAGTTTAATAGATATTTTCACTTCATGTTGCAGGAAGTTACCTTTCTCCTGTGTTCTCTGGGTTTGGTCCATCGTTGTAACGATCACTGTCTTTCAGTGGAGTTGGTGTCCCAGGCACTCATAAGGTCACGTGCAATGGGTAAACAGTATTAAAAAAATAAAACATGGTACGTTATTAGACATGGCTTTAGGTTAAAACGGGCCCTTAAGGAGTGTGCCTTGTCCACTCCACGGTGAGCAGCAGGAAGTGACTTCTGCACTCTGAAGGGCTCGAGTCTTCTCTAAACACAAAGTTGTACTGTTAGCTGAACTTGCCCATTTAATATGTATGGAGCGCTGAGTCTACAAAGGTCAGTATTAATTCTGTTGTTGACCGATTATTCAGTTAATCCTTATATGGTGGAAAAGAAGTGGAAACTTCCCCCCGTGTTTCAAATTGGATAGACATGAAGCTCGGAAGGAGGTACAAGTCTCAGGGAGGTTTCACAGGAATCCCATGAGGGAGCTTTTAGGTTTCTCAACTTCCCACTTCAGCCACCTATCAGGCAACATCATCTTCAAAGAGGAGAAGAGAATTATATAAAACATGACTCATTTCAGTTATTTAACAGAAATTTAAAATTTTTTGAGGCAGTGGATAAATGAGTTCTCAAATATTGAGTCTAATTAAAAATAAAGGCCAAAAATTACCCAGGAGGATTGTTTGCAAATTTAGAAAGACAGTCATTTTCTGATGCTAAGACATTGCTGCTGTTAAAATGTGAATTTTACTTAGTTTTTATTAGATTCCTTGCAATGGAAAAGAGGTCAGCCCGATCCCTGTTGAAGTTTTAAGATGGTGCCATAAACGATGGCAAATAAATTGTAGAAGTTTTCAAATTAAAAAAAAAAAAAAAAACAAACCACAAACAACAACCAAACATTCTCTGAAGACAAATTATAGGACCTGCTATTATAGACTGTCCTTGGGAATGATTACTGACAACTTCTTTGTGCATATAAAACTTAAGATCAATTAATGCCTTAGATTATCAAAAACCAATGTGTATCCTGAGAAAAATGTTTTTAGCTCAGTTAATATTAAAATTTGTAAATGTTAACACTCATCTGTAATAAAGTATTCCTGTGGTTGGAGCCCAACGGGATGTGGACATACAATGCTGAATCCTAATCATGGTTTATTAAAGGAGAACCAAGTGTATATAGGAGACCAGACGATGTTACCCCCAATAGGCCTTTTGGGCTTAAGGATTATTTTGAACTGGTTATTTTGAGAACAGACACTGGAGGAGCTCTGAGCACAGAGTAGAAATTACCCCTTTGTAAGGGAAATTTACATTTATAAAGGAAATCTCTCCATTTGTAAGGGTCTCTCTCCAGTGTGTACCAGGAAGAGAAAGATGTCTCTAATCACAAAAGGCCAGTTAGTGGAGAAGGCAAAGACTTAAATCGGCATGACAAACTTTACCCTTGTTTACCATACTTCTCCTCACCTTCCCACAACTCACCACTCCCATACCCTCCATCCTTTGATTTAGCTAGGGGTGGTACTATAGCCCTAATTCTGGCCACCTCTTGCAGTTACTTCTCTCATGTTTATGGGGGATACATGATGTGGAGAACAAAGGCAAACGAAATATAGAAAAAAAAATTAAACTTCCTTACAACTATAGCCCTTTGAAAAGTCCTTGAGGCAGGCAGAGTGACCTTCCTCCAAGAATTCAACCACTCGATGTTAATGCTTTGCTAGAGGCAAAATACAACCTTAGCTTGACATTAGCCTGACCTCCAGGATCCTGTAAGTCTTCTTCTGTTTTTAATGTTTTATTGTTTACTTTTGAGAGAGAGAGAGACAGAGACCGAGTGTTAATGGGGGAGGGGCAGAGAGAGAGGGAGACACAGAATCAGAAACAGGCTCCAGGCTCTGAGCTGTCAGCACAGAGCGGGACGCAGGGCTTGAACTCACAGACCATGAGATCATGACCTGAGTTGAAGTCAGACACTTCACTGATTGAGCCACCCAGGCGCCCCTGTAAGTCTTCTTTAACATGTGAAAATCCCTTTGGAAACTTCCCTTATCTCTACCCCCACGCTTAAGATACAGGTTAGCAATCATCCTCCAGGCATATAGCCCACTGATAGACATCTGAAGGTCTCAAGACAAAGGTTTGACTCGACAGTAGTACATGACCTTGTCCTAACAACAGCTAGCCCCTCAAGGTCCCGGCTTAGAGACTTACATTATCCCTAACTCCTCCCAACTCAAAAGTATATAATCAGCCACTCTTCACAACCCCAGTGAAGCTCTTTCTGCCCACTGGTCCCGTTTCTCTGCTTTAATAAAACCATCCTTTTTGCACCGAAGACATCTCAAGAATTCTTTTTTTTTTTTTTTAACGATTCAAGTTTTATTTAAATTCTAGTTACTTAAAGTATAGTGTAATAATACTGGTTTCAGGAGTAGAATTTAATGAGTCATCACTTACATACAACACCCAGGACTCATCACAACAAGTGCCCCCCTTAATGCCCATCACCGTTTAGCCCATCCCCTGTCCAGCTCCCTCCAGCAACCCCCAGTTTGTTCTCTATTGTGAAGAGTCTATTTTATGTTTTGTGCCCTCTCTCTTCTTTTTCTTTCCCCAAGTTCATCTGTTTTGTTTCTTAAATTCCACATATGAGTGAAATCAGATGGCTTGTCTTTCTCTGACCGACTTGCTTCACTTAGCGGAAGACACAATAACTGTCCTCTCTTGATCATGCTCCTGGACCCCAACATTCCACATCAGTACACAGCTTAATAAACTTCAGTTCGAGTTTTTTCTCATTTGTCTCTTGTAACAGGGATCCCCGCTGAGAACCTAGAAGGATAGAAGGAAAAGATTTTCTTTCTCCCCTAAAGGAAATGCCTATCATAGATAGCTGTGAGAAGTGAAGGAGATGATTCATTTTCAGAAATACCAAATAAAAACTGTGCTGTCTAGTTAACAGCAGGTTTACAACCTATTGGAAATATGTACAAACACACCCACCCCCCAAGGGAGTCCCAAACCTTTAGATACTTCACTTCCTGGTTCTTCTTCCCCTCTCTGTTTCACGGGCTTATTTTTGTGGGATTTGCAATGAGCATGTGCCAAATAACAAAGGGCGGAGGGACTGAAAGTCTCTGTGTCACCTCGGGGATCGTACATTTGTTCCAGACTACTTTTTGCCTTACATAGGCGATGTCTGGGTAAGTCTGCAACATCTTTAGTACTCAGCCAATGAGGAACCAAGGAAGGGATTTGCAGGCTGGGAAATAAATTGTCCGCTCTAACTGCACCGGGTGTGCCTGTGCATCAGACACCTGCTCTTGCAAGAATGTGGAATCAAGCCTCGCTTCACTGTGCTCTGAGTCTCTGGGTCCCTCCTTTGATTGGGTTGGTGGGCTTAGTTCTCACAATAGCCACACGTTCTTATCTGCTGTCCCCTTTCCTTCAGAATCTTGTGAAAATTAGACATCGGAAACCTCCCTGAGATGCAGTTGGGAGGTTTTGGTAGGCAGTGGCAGAACTAACAGGAAGAGCCGGACTTAGGGATTTGAACTCGCACATGGATACTACTCCACTGCTCCTGCAGAAGGAGGGCGCTTTCCTCCTCCTCTCCCTTCCCCCGGCAACACCTCCACTGGTGTTCAGAATTTCCTCCAATGGACCTTTAGTTCGTAGCAACTCTTCCAACTTACCCCTTTCCTACTTACAAAAGCATGCCTCTCCTTTGTCCACCCCACCCAGCCCCCCGACTTGCCTAGGGTTTTGCAGCAACTTGTTTGTCCCGGATTGCAATTCTCTTTTATTCCTGAATAAACCCATCCTTTGCTGGTGAAATTACCTGCAGTGTCTATTTTTAAGGTTAACAATCTTAAGATGCAGCTTCTGTACTTTTAAACTGTAATCAGGATCGTTTTTCTTTTAAGCACTTAAGTAATTACATAAGTAATGTTCTTTGCAGAAGATTCAGACAAATCAACAAAATTCAGTCATAATGTCACTCACCTATCAGAGAAAACAGTGATTAAATTTCTGGACATTTTGGACTTTATAGTTCTTTCTCCAACTATCAATTCAGAAACAAAGCAGGATCATATTATAAAGACTTTTCTGTGTCCTCCTCTCAATTAATATATCATAAACATATTTCAATATCAACAAATATACATATTTGTTATTATAAATGGAAATTTTGTTATGACTTAGGTTGTCTATAATTTACTCAACTAATTGCCAGGTGTATATAATTTTTTCTCTTTATAAACAGCAAATACACATCTTCTGTTCAAGTTCATTGTTTATTATGCAGTAATTTGCTTAAGATGAATTTCTATATGTGAAATTTTGGGTTCCAAAGGTTGTACATTATGAAAGCCTTTGCCGAACTGCTCTCAAAAATATCTGGCAATTTGTATTCTGTATGTATATTCTGTTTATTTCTTTTGCCATTTGCCAATTTGGTGGATAATTATTGCATTTTGTTGGTTTTGGTTTGTACTGTTTATACTGTGAAGAACATATTTTCATACAGTCACTGGAAATTCTATAATTAGTCTATTCATGTTCTTTACCTATGTTTTCATCAGGTGGTCATCTACAGTGTTATTTATTTCTCAGAGTTTTAAAACGTATGTTAAGCATATTGACTATTTGTGTAGCATATCTTCTGTAGGCTTTTTCCAATTTGCCTTCTGGTATTCAGCTGTGTGGACTTGGTGCACAGGGGCCGTCCTTGTATGTGTTGAGTATGGTTTAGCAATTCAGACTGTCTGTCTTCTTCTCTACAGGTTCTGTGTTTTTATCAGAATTTAAAAGTAGTTCCCTGCAAAGGTATGGGAATATTCCTCTATATTCCTTTCTACTAATTACAGGATTTTAATACTTAGGATGAAAAATTTAACCGACCTGAGGAAAAAAAAAGAATCAAAGTTGACTCAGAGTTGACCCTATTTATTGAAAGTTCTGTCCATGCTTCCTTTACCAAGTCAGCCATCCAAGCAGCAAGGGGTGTCTGCTCTAATCCAAAAGAAAGCTGTGTCTTCCTTCAAGGACACTGCAGATCCTTTTTTTGATTTGGGAGCAAATGGCTCCAAGTGGGCCCTTTGTCCCCTTGTTTCAGGCCTCAGGATCTCAGCCTCCTGATTTGAAGCTACTTCCTAGTGTAATTGGGGTAACCCCAGTTTGGATGCTCCTACGTTCTTTCCTCTTTTCTTCTCTGCCTCATCACTGGGCTGCTCAAGAGTGGGTTTTGGTGCACCTCCCCTTCCTGGCTGCCCTTTTATGTGAGTTAAACTGCTTACCACTATGGGGAGACAGCCAAGAACTTCTACAGACAGTAGACAAAGAGAAGCTATGAGGTCCTCAAAGCAGTGGACCCTGACCCTAGTTTCTAGTTTCCCACTGAGACCCACACTCTTGTTTGTACCTCTACTATCCACCATGCCCTAAACTATTCTGATTCCACTTTTAGGGCACACCAAGACAGAAGTGTCATGTTTCTTTGGCTGGGAAGGCAAGTGGCACCTTGGATTGGGTGACAGTGCCCTTGACCTTCCTGACAAGGAGCTCTGCTGGGCATTTTCTCAAATTCTACCCCTTATAGGAACTCAGTCCTATTTATCCATTCAACAAATAATTATTGATCCACTGCAGTGTGTCTGGAACTGATATAAGTGTTGGAAATAGAAAATAAGCCAAAGTTCCTGAATTTGTGGAGCTTGCATACTGTCGAGTATTTCCTTCGCTCTTCTCTGTATTGCAGATAATGACTTTCGCACCTGTCCTCCTGCTATTCCACCCACCTCATCACTGGATTATACTTTTCCTGAGGTCAGACATCCAGGTCTTACTGATCTCTGGTTTCCCCATTGCACCTGGCACACATCAGAGATTCAATGGTTCCACTGTATATAAATCATAGAATAATGCTGACTTTCCTATGGATGCTGTTTCTGTTCTCATCCCAACTGTAGGGATTAGAAGAATCCCAAGGGGCATCTTGGGAGAGAGGGATGCAGAACAATAACTTGTCACTTTTATTCTACAGAAACACCGTAGAGTGGTGCTTTCAATTTTGGTACTGTGGACACCTTGGGCCAGATTATTCTTACTGTTGCAGAACTGTCCTCTGCGTGGTAGGGTGTTTAATAACATTCTCAGCCTCTGTCCACTAGATGCCAGTAGCACCCACCTCCCGGTTTGTGATAACCAGAATGTCTCCAGACATCACTAACTGGCCTCTAGGGTATACATTTTGCTTTCATTGAGAACCACTGCCTTAAAGATTTGTGGCAGATTAAATATGGCCACAAATCTTTGACTCTCTACTTTTTGAGACATTAGAGGGTCTGTGTTCCCTCAAACCTGGGTGGGTTCTGTGATCACTTTAACCAAAATTATACTGCAGACGTGATGCCAGGCCGGCTTCTGAGCCAAGGCCTGAGGGAACAGTTTGATCTTGGAGTTCTTGGTCACCATGTAAGAAATCTGTTTGCCCGGAGGCTGCCATGCTATGAGAGCCCAAGGCATGTGGAGAGGTGGAGAGGCTCTGGGAGGTGTGTGTGTGTGTGTGTGTGTGTGTGTGTGTGTGTGTGTGTGTATGTATGTGTGAGAGTGAGAAAGAGAGGGAGAGGGAGATGGAGAGAGAGAGACATACACACACTGAGAACGCTCAGGTGCTGTCTCGGAAAAGGATCTTCCAGTCCCAGCTGCCCCAGACCCAGTGGGTCAGAGATGAACTGCTAAATGAGCCCTTCCTGAATTCCCCACCCACAAAATGATGAGCAAAATAAAATGATTGTTTTAAGTCCCTAAGTTAAGTCCCTATCCATCACACAGTGATGGATAACTGGAATGATTTTTTTTTTTGAGAAGCAAGCAGTTCAATAATTGATTATTTACCATACATAAATCACTGACTTAGGTCATCAGCATAGCTCTACAAGCCAAGTGCAGAGGAACATTAAGGGTCTGTGGTGACACTACCATTACTTCTGTTTCTGCCAGGCAATCCTCATGATATTCTGTCCCTTATCTTCCTCCTATCGGGTTGACAGTATGAAATGAAGAATTGTTAATGTGCTTTCTTCTCCCCATTAATATTATTTAGTTTTGAAATTCAAAAGTACTTTATCATTAGCTAATTCATTTAATAGCCTTCTAAAATATGCAAATTGATCTATCTCAATTAGCATTTGATAATAATAGAATAAATTAGAAGAGAACTTTTATGTTATTCTATCCTCATTACATACAGATATTGTTAGCGAAAAAGGACTATTTGCTAAGGGAATTATTTTGCTCTAAGTCACTAAGTGAATTTAATTAGGGAAAAATGAAATGTACCAAATGACGGTAAGCATGAAATTGTTTTTCAAATGCAACTTTTTAAGAAAACATTTTCCTCCTAACTTAAGTAATTATGTTGTGAAACCACATCACACTACACTTTAGGCACCTGTGATGATCTAACAAAATAACTGATATGTTCATCAAGATACAAGTCCCTTTAGGGCTGCCTTGGAAGTGGTATTGAGTAAAGGAAAATTTCCTGGCTGTGGGAGTTCAGACACCTCTGAATCTCAGTTCCTTTTCCTGGAGAGCAGTGTACTCAGTCCCTGATGCATATAACTGTAAACTTTGAGGTTGAGATATTCCCAATTTTCAGTACATATAATCTACATTGAAATTGGCTCTGATTATAGTGACAATAAATAGAGGAGAAAGAGTTTCTTACTAGGGAAAAAACTTCTGGGCACCTGCATGACTCAGTCAGTTGAGCAACAGAGTCTTGATTTTGGCTCAGGTCATGATCTCATGGTTCTTGCATTCGAGCCGTGCAGAGCCAACAGAACAGATGCAGCCTGCTTGGCATTCTCTCTCTCCCTCTCTCTCTGCCCCTCCCCTATTCATGCTCTCTCTCTCTCTCTCAAAATAAATAAATAAACCTAAAAAATTCTCTCACGATTGGCTTATTTAATATATGGCAGTAGTCCGTCCACATTCTTCCATTTAATCCTTACCATCCGACGCTGTTGTTTTCATTGTTTCTATTTTGTAAGTGGAGAAACACACTCTGAGAAGTGAGGTAAAGGGATGTCCCAAGGTCTACAGTCCAAGTGGAAATCCACACTTTGGATCCTGGTTCTCTGGACTCTGGACTCTGGACTTGTCTTGCAAGGGCCCTGCAGGATGATTGTTCTTTGATGAGCAAATGTCACGCAGGATGGAAGTGCTGTGCACGAGGCTCACCGGGTTGGGGCACAGCACAATCGGGAGTAGGGCTGTTGGAATCACGTATGAGCAGGTTGGTTAAGAAGGGCAAAGTTCGTTGCTTTGGATATTCCTACTGGTAAAGACATCATAGCTGCTGGACTAAATGCAAACTCCTTAAATACAGGCTGGTTAACTTGTTTGGAGTCCTGGCCCTCATGGTGCCCCGAGCTGAGAATCTTGCCCACAGTCGGTGGGTTGAGCTAACAGTAAGTCCAGCGTGTGATTTCCTGGCTACATTAAAATCTCCTGGGAACTTTGAGAAATCTGGGAATCCTGAACCTTTCTGATTCAATTGCTCTGTGTTGGTGGACCAGACATTGGTGATTTAAAAATACTTGTTTTCAAAAGGAAAACCATTGCTTCGGATGAGGAATTTTCTTTCCTTCTTCTTCCAGTGGATATACTCTGCGTAATAACTGTGTTTATTGCCAGCTGTCTCCTCCCTCCTATGCTAGATTTGTGTAATAAATAGTTCGCAACAATTGTTTGTCCTACAATTACTTGTCATGTGATAACATGATGTTTTGGTGACTTTCCATCCTTCTTTTTAAATTAAAAAAAATTTTTTTTAATGTTTATTTATTTTTGAGAGAGAGGGCGAGACAGAGCATGAGCAGGGGAGGGGCAGAGAGAGAGGGAGACACAGAATCCGAAGCAGGCTCCAGGCTCGAGCTGTCAGCACAGAGCCCGACACGGGGCTCGAACTCACAGACCGCGAGATCATGACCTGAGCTGAAGTCGGACGCTCAGCCGACTGAGCCACCCAGGCACCCCTGAGTTTTTTTTTTAATGTTCATTTATTTTATTTTTGAGAGAGAAAGAGAGATAAAGAGTGAGCAGGGAAGGGGCAGAGAAAGAGGGAGAATGCGAATCCCAAGCAGACTCTGTGCTGTCAGCACAGAGCTCGACGTGGGTCTTGAACTCAGGAACTGCGAGATCATGACCTGAGCCCAAACCAAGAGTTGGACGCTTAACCGACTGAGCCATCCGGACGCCCCCATCCTGTTTTCAGTCGTCTTCACGACAATTTCATCTTCAGTGATAAAGTCGCTGTGAGGTTTACCGCTGTCAGGGCCGTAGGAGAACTTGAATCTAAGTCTGCTGTTGCCCTGCCAACTGCAGAAGGAAGTCTGTCAGCGAGTGGCCCCAAGCTGTCTCACATGTTTCCTGGTGTGAATGCTGTGATCGTGCATTTCCAGCATTTGCTCTCAGATGACCCTTGAGTGTCTTACTGTTCTTTTTAACTTGGAATGAGTCCTAGAAAAAATGCCATCTAACAAGCCTCCTCCTGTCCCTTCCACATTCTGCACATTTTCTTAATATGCAGGATGGGGTAGCCCGTAGCTGATGGTGTCCCAGCTCTGGACCTTGAGACCCACAGGACACTCTTGGCAATGAGGGTGGAGGGAGCTGTGTGGCCTCTGAGCTCTTTCCTGATGGTTTGCCCTTCCCTCACCTCACAGGGCTCTTCCAGATCTTTAGGGCCCCACTGTCCCTGTGGTCTAGTCACATGCTGGTCTCATGTTTCCACGGGCCGCTTTTGATATAACCTTAGACTCTTAAGAAAACAGTGCATCTGATCAGCCTGGCCTGCCTGGTCAGCCTCTCAAAGGCAAACTAAACAGGGGTTGCTCACCTTTTCTGTCCCTGGATCTTTGGCCATCTGGTGAAGTCCACGGACCCATTCTTAGATCAAGGTTTCTAAATGCATGAAATGCTAAATTTATAAAGGAAACAAATTGTCTAAAAATGCAGTTATCGACTTTGAAAGCATAAATTTGCGATATGCTAACATAGGTGCTTTATTAATGAATGAAATGACGTCTGAGGTGCATCAATGACTAAGATAATTTAGAAGCGGTGATGAATGACATCTGCAACAATTGTATGTGAAATGAAACAGTGCTAGAGACCCGAGGCCCAGGCCCTGTTCACCTGGGTGGGCTGCCTCCACTAATAATCCAAGGCAATGCTACAGTTTCCGTAGCGGTGAGTGCAATAAAGACGTGATTTTTTTCCCTTCTGAAGGCCCCGATATGTTGTCTCTTCAGCCTCTTTACATACTTACGAAATGGAGTCTGGTAGAGTGTTAACAGGCATTAGGATTTAAAACAGCTCTGTGGTTAGAGACACTTGGAACATGGTCCGTTGAACAAAGTAAAACAAGTTCCTTTATTGCAGAGCTTTTAAGATCCTTCAGATCCATGCAAAATCTCCGGGGGGCTGTTTTCAAACCATTGCACCGAGTAACTCTTCAGAGGAGGACATCCTGAGGCCGGAATGCACTTGAGGAAGTCCTCTTGTAAGCAAGGGAGCAGATCGGGTTCCCGATACAGTGCGCCCCAGCCCCCGCCAAGGACACGCAGGAATGGCTTCCTCCTATGGGAGGGGAGGTTGTCCGCAACACCGGCAATCGTGCCTTTCCAAGGATGCGGTGCCCTGCCCGCATCTGGTGACCTCGGAGCCTGGATCTGTCAAGTGTGCCCCTCAGGAGTGACTTTAGATGCTTGAGGAGAGAGGGGCCAAGCTGCCCACAGACACCCTGCCTGTGTCCAGTCTGCATTTCAGGCCCTGTTTCCTCCTCATGGCCTCGAACACTTCCCTCAGAGACTTCAGGGAAATGAAGGACACATCCTTCCCCTAAGGGGCGTGCGTGTTCTTTCTCTCTCTTCTTTCTCAAACACAGATACGTTGTTTCACTTACGGGACACCCGGTTAAATAAGAAATGCGACTCACTGAGCATGCGTTACGTGCCAGTCGCTGTGCTAAGAGGTTCGTTCCTGCCCGGTACCCTGGAGATTATGATACAGTTTCTGAATAACAGTCTCCATTGAGGAGAAAGCAGGTGGTGGCTGACTTCTGCAGTCTGGGCCTGATTGGCTGCTACAGGCTACGTGGCTCTGAGATTGGTGGCCGCCGTAGGAATCCAGAGGGTTTAGGTGACGGCTTTCACTGTTTCTTGTCTCCCATAGGTGGGGAGGGATCGGATGGAGCGAGGAGACCGGGTTGGGCGTTTTGAAGAACGTGTAGTGTGGGGACATCAATGTTCAGACTCTCAGCCTGCCTCCTTGAGAGGCCCAGCTGCTATCTCTTTCTAGAACCCGCCATCTTTCTTTTGGATGACCAAAGAAATCATTCAAGAGTGAAATGAAGCAGTCCTTATCTCCCTTCAGGATCTGAGCTCAATATTTTGAAATTGGAGGGTGATAATTGACCAACTACACATCAAATGAATAAATCAGACCTTCATTGATCACCAGCAATTTCATGCCATAATTGGTAATAAATCACTGCTCTTGAAAATACTCCTGCAATAACATCAGTGCTGGACATTATATTTTTATTTCAAAAAATGCAATCTCTTTTCAACCACCTCAAGCTCACCCTGCCAACTTAGTGCTTTTACATACTCGCAGAGTTTCAATCTCCACTTACCAGCTTTTGCTTGTTTGAAGTTTGAAAAATTTGAAGCTTGAGGCAACATGTCCACTACTCAAAAAAATGTTTTCTTATCATTGGTATGTGCCATGTACATAAGCTAGGTAAGTTGGCATATGTTTTATATCTAAATGTTTGCTATTATAGATGTAGTTTCTTACATATACATCAGATAAGTGATTTGAAGCTCTTTTATTATATGGTTTTGGTTGAGAGAGACTTTTATTTTCTCCAGAAAAACACAAGTCCTTTAAAATTGTTTATTACAAACATTCATTTATTGAACGTGTACTCCAAGCCAGGCACTGTTTTAGGCATTTGGATACAGAGAGATGTTTAATGCAGTCCTGCTTTTGAGAACAGAACAATGGAATAATTTCTGTGTTCTCTAAGAAATAGTTTGATCCAGATGTCTAGGAAGAAAAGAAGATTAAAAGACAAGATTAAATAATCTAGTTATTCTGAAGAGATTATCTGGGGAAAGAGACATTAAATTCTTAGAAATTATTGCATAATCTTATTCTGATGAAGAGGGCTAAACGTAAAAGTAAAGCAGAGTTTATTGCCCATACTTGAACCTGTGCCCATTATATAACATGTTTAAGAATATTAAGTGTGCACGTAAATACAGTAGAATCAAGGCCAAATATCTTCATTAATACCCTGGCTAAGAATTTGAACATGCCTGTGGACTTCTCTGTGTGTGTGTGTGTGTGTGTGTGTGTGTGTGTGTGTGTGTGTGTTTATTTATTGGGATAGCTATACATAAGCTTCAATAAGTCTGAATTTAAGGTGTAGGCTTTTATCCAGGAAATATATTACAAAGACTCTCTGGAGAAAAAGCAAGTTGATAATTTAATGAAAAATTTGGAAGATCCAATGAAACTAAGCCTAAGCTCTATGCTGGCAGAGGTTTTTCTAAACTCTTCAGACCTTTTTTTAGCTTCAGGTATTTAAGAGTCAACGCTGTTTTGATTTAAAGGTTTAAACAGCTTACCGTTTTCTAGCGGAGATTTAAAGAATTTGAGGAAGGGCAGGCCAGTTAATCCTAGATGTGAATTTGTCTGAAATACTGATTCAGGGTTTAAAAAATCATAATAGTTGGCAGAAATTGGGAAGCATTTCAGTCACGTGATCTACCTTTGATGTTTAAATGAATCTTCAAATGCTTTTTGGAGATCAAAGACAAAGGTGCAGGACTCATCCACCTTGGCACTCTGCTGACTACAATCAAAATATGCACACAGCCTTTGTGATCCCATCCCCAGCCCCCAGTTTACATAGCCGCTGGATTGTTGCTTCCCAGGTGAGTCAGTGTAGGGCGGTGACATCCCAGACAGGCTCTGTTTCCATCTCAGGGAGGGGAGACAAAGCTCTGGTGAATGGAATAACATGCGGCGAGAAATTGTGAATATGGACAGTGAGTAAGAAATGCTCAAAGCCAACACTGAAATAACTCTCGGTTTCTTGGTACAGTTAGGATGGAGTCTGAAATAGTCACTCTCGCAGTTTAGAATTTAAACTCCAGATAAGAAAGGGAGAGCATCCTGGAGGCTCCTGAAGTGCAGTGGGAAGCACTTTGGACAGAGACGTCTGGAAAGCTGGCCCATCCTAGTGAAGACCTTCATAGGACAGTTATAAGTGACAGGAGGTCGGAAAGGATAGGGGACTCTTGGAGATCGTGGCTTTAGCTTCCCTCTTGCCCTTCCAACAGCCCCCATGGGGACACTGGCTGTGGCTTCACCACTGCTGATGGGAGTGTTCTTGAAAAGTCACTGCCCTTTTCAGCCTCAGAACCCTCTGCTCTACAATGGAAATAACCCCATGTGCTTCATGCAATACAGTGTTGCTGTAGCATCATGTTAAACCCAGTAGAGTAAGTAGCACACTTTTAATGGCCATGAAACACATTTTAGGAGTGTGTGTGTGTGTGTGTGTGTGTGTGTGTGTGTGTGTGTGAAAGATTTTCCAGTCCCCTGTATTTGCTTACTTTTAACCTTGATTCTCTGCTATGTTTACTGTACCTCCTCCTTTTTATTTCATTTTATTTCTTATTTGTTTATTACTTTTATGTGAAATTTATTGTCAAATTGGTTTCCATACACCACCAGTGCTCATCCCAACAGGTGCCCTCCTCAATGCCCATCACCCACTTTCCCCTTCCCCCCCTAATCCCCATCAATCCTCAGTTTATTCTCAGTATTTAAGAGTCTCTTATGGTTTGCCTCCTTCCCTCTCTGTAACTTTTGGGTTCCCCCCCCTTCTCCTCCCCCCTGGTCTTCTGTTGAGTTTCTCAGGATCCACATATGAGTGAAAACAGATGGTATCTATCTTTCCCTGCCTGACTTATTTCACTTAGCATAACACTCTCCAGTTCCATCCATGTTGCTACAAATGGCCAGATTTCATTCTTTCTCATTGCCAAGTAGTATTCCATCGTATATATAAACCACGTCTTCTTTATCCATTCGTCAGTTGATGGACATTTGGGCTCTTTCCATAATTTGGCTATTGTTGAGAGTGCTGCTATAAACATTGGGGTACAAGTGCCCCTATGCATCAGCACTCCTGTATCCCTTGGGTGAATTCCTAGCAGTGCTATTGCTGGGTCATAGGGTAAAAAAAAATTAAATATAGATCATTTTATTTTTTAAATAAAGATTGCATATATTTTTTTTATTTTATTTTTTATTAACGTTTTTATTTATTTTTGGGACAGAGAGAGACAGAGCATGAACGGGGGAGGGGCAGAGAGAGAGAGGGAGACACAGAATAGGAAACAGGCTCCAGGCTCTGAGCCATCAGCTCAGAGCCTGACGCGGGGCTCGAACTCACGGACCGCGAGATCGTGACCTGGCTGAAGTTGGATGCTTAACCGACTGCGCCACGCAGGCGCCCCAAGATTGCATATATTTAAGGTGTACAACGGGATGATTTGATATACATATGCATAATGAAAAGGTTACTACTGACAAGCTACTTAACATATCTTTTCACATAGCTACTATTTTGTGTGTGTATGTGTGTAGTGAGAACAGCTGAAATGTACTCTTCTAGCAAATTTCCAGGATTCAATATTAACTATTATTATTATTCATAACTATATTATTAACTATAATTATCATGCTGTACATTAGCTCTCTAGACTTATTAATCCTACATAACTGTAACTTTTTACACTTGGGCCAACATCTTCCCATTTTCCCAACTTCCCACTCTTCCCACTCTTGGCCATTGCTCTTTTACTCTCTCCATCTATGTATTTACCTTTTTAAGATTCTGCATATAAGTAAGATCACACAGGGTTTTTTTCTTTCTTTCTGTGCCTGGCTTATTTCACTCAGCAAAAGACCTCCAAGTTCATCCATGTTGTTGCAAATGGCAGAATCTTCTTTTTTAAGACTGAAAAATATTCCATTGTATGTATCTACCACATTTTCTTCATCTGTTCATTCATTGACAGATACGTAGATTGTTTACATATCTTGGCTACTGTGAATAGTGCTGAAGTGAACATGAGAGCACGGATTATCTCTTCCAGGTACTAATATCATATGGTTATATACCCAAAAGAGAGATTTCTGGGCCATATGGTATTTTTATTTTTAATTTTTTGAGGAACTTTCATACTGTCTTCTACCATGGCTATGCCAATTTATATTCCCGTCAACATAGTACAACAGTTTCCACACCTTTGCCAACATTGATGTTTCATTTATTTGATAGCAGACAACCTAACTGATGTGAGGTGATATTTCATTGTGGTTTGGATTTGCATTTCCCTGTTGAGCACTCTTTCATATACCTGTTGGCCATTTGTATGTCTTCTTTGGAAAAATGTCTATTAAAGTTCTTTGCCCTCTTATTAATCTTTTTTCTATTGTTATCTGGTTGTATGACTTTATTATATATTTTGGATATTAACCCCTTATCGGATGTATGATCTACAAGTATTTTCTCCCAATTCATAGATTGTCCTTTCAATTTGTTACTTTGACTTTGTGGAAGCTTTTTAGTTTGATGAGTCCCACTTGCTTATTTTGTTTAATGTTTATTTATTTATTTTGAGAGAGAGAGAGAGCAAGGGTGAGTGCATGTGCATTGGAGAGAAAGAGAGACAGACAGAGACAGAAACAGAGACAGAAACAGACAGAGAGAATCCCAAGCGGGGCTCAGTCTCGTGACTATCAGATCATGATCCGAGCCGAGATCAAGAATTAGAGGCTTAACTGCCTGAGTCACCTAGGCACCCCAACCCTTGCTTATTTTTGCTTTTGTTGGCTGAGTTTTGGGTGCCATATACAAAAAATCATTGCCAAGGCCAAATTCGAAAAGATTTTTCCCTATGTTTTCTTCTAGAAGTTATGGTTTTTAGTCTTTAATCTGTTTTGAGTTTATTTTTGTGTATGGTGTAAGATAAAGGTCCAATTTCATTCTTTTCCATATGAATATCCAGTTTTTCCAACACCATCTATGGGAGAGATTATCTTTCCTCCATTGAGTATTTTTGGATCTCTTGTCAAATATCTGTTGACTGTGTATGCAGGGGTTTATTTGGGGGCTGTCCGTTATGTTCCATTGGTCTGTGTGCCTGTTTTTATGCCCCGACCACACTGTTGTGATTGCTATAGCTTTGCAAAGTAATTTGAAATGAGGTCTGTGATGCTTTCAACTCTGTTCTTCTTTTTCCAGGTTGTTGTGACTGTTTGGGGTCTTTTGTAGTTCCATAGGAATTTTGTAATTATTTTTTCTATTTCTGTGAAAAATGCCATTGGCGTTTTTATAAGCATTGCACTGAATCTGTGGGTTGTTTTGGGTAGTATGAACAATTTTAACATTAATTCTTTCAATTTGTGAACACAGAATCTTTCCATTTTTTAATATCTTCAATTCCTTTCAGCAGTGTCTTATAGTTTTGAGTGTGTAGATAATTCACCTCCTTGCTTAAACTTATTCCTAAGTATTTTATTCTTTTTGATGTGATTTGAAATGGGATGATTTTCTTGATTTCATTTTCAGACACGTTATTTGTATGAAAAATGTGCAGCGAATTCTTATATGTTGATTTTGTATCCTGCAACTTTACTGAATTTGTTTATTCTAATGTGTGTGTGTGTGTGTGTGTGTGCATGTACATCATCCTTCTTATGATGCTAAATGTGTAACTAGGAGGAAAGTAAGGGAGACTATAGACTAATTATAACTAAGATGGCCACATAAAATTTCCTTTTTTTCTCAGTTGTTTACTTCAAGCCAAAACATTTTTGAACCGAAATATTTAAAACAACCGCGCCTTCACTTTCCTGTTGCAGACCAAATAAAAAAGGCAGCAGTACTTGATGAGACAGAGCACTCAAGAGTAGTTTCTTCTCGTTTGCCAGGTGCCTTGGGAATGCTACTCACCCTGTGCAATATCCAGGCCTTTCTGCGTTACAATGAGCAAAGTTAACCTATTTCACATGATTTTCGTGAGAAAATGAAAAACAGCTCCATTGCTCAGTTAAAGTGAGGAGCCTTTGTAAATGCCTGGTGATGATGACAATTTTGATAATAATTATATTGGAGACACCTTAGTGGGAAGTGGTTTTGCCGATCCCTTCATTCTCATTTCCTCTCTTAACTTGGGCAGGTCCGAAGGGAAGGATGCACGCCAGTCTCTGCTTAATGGCGTATTGGGTTTGTGTCGTGCAGTATTAAGAGCTGGGATCCTGCTGCGATAGCAATCAGCAATGTTGACCTGTGACGAAGGCCACACCCCCAGGAAGCTGACTTGGACTGAAATCAATGTTGGCTCGGTCATCAACTGTACTCTCCCAGGATTTCTGGACAGAGTTGTATACAGGTGCATGGATTTTGGAGGCTGACAGGAGGGGGTTATGTTAAATATTTAACAACTATTAAGGCACGGGCATGGGCACAGCCAGTCAGAAGGTAGAGACGGAGCAGGGGCCAAGTCATCAGCTTTGGGTTGTGGGAAGGTGGGAGGGTCCTGGAGAGGTGCCCAGGTAGCTAGAGCAGTGGGAACGTATGACTGGGGAGAGCTGGGAAGTGGCCGTTTACCAACCAGTACAACACTGTTTCAGTATTTCACTAACCGTTGCAGCTCTATCAGTATGGGCTGTCTGCCTCGTGGAAAGACCTGCTTTTGATCTTGGCTGAAGTGTTGGCCTTGGACAAATTGTTTTACCTCTCTAACTTCCAGTTCTGTCATGTGGAAAGTAGGGATGTTAGTGATACATTTTTTATAAAGTTGCCCTGAAGGTTAAATGAGATAATGAGTGAAGAATGCTAGCTTAGTGCCTGGCTAGCAGAGAGTGTTCAATAATGGCAGCTGTTATATTGTTATGGTTATGTGCTTTCTGCCTGTTGTGACTGGTATTTTAAAGGATTTTAAATGGAAACAGCTTGGTATGTATTGAGCCCTTCTCTGGAAGAGATTAGACATTGCTGTTTAGATTTTATTTGTGCATAGATTTCTGCTTAAATTTTATGATAATCTTAAAAACACTGATAGGAGAAAATGCAAAAATGATGCTTTAATTTGCTGTGTTATTACTACCATAACTAAATAATAACTGGCTCACAGATGAAGAGTTTCTGAGACGTAGGAAAAGTCTTCACTGTGTGCTTAAAAACAGTTTCTTCATTTTGTTTTCAAGTTACTGGGGCTCCTCATGTGAAACACAGCTATGTTTAGAGGCTTTTTTGTTATCCTGATATTGGACAAGGGAAAGGATAAAGGAAATGAACTCAGATGGGAATGACTTTTATTTAAGGTTTCCTTAATCTTAACAAAACGCCTTGGAACATTCAAGACATGCGTATCAGTCACAAAATGTTATGAAATAATATGCAAATAAATTATTTTGAATGTACAAAGGAGCCTACAAACTAAAATAATATTTTGAAGCAACTCAATTTTTCAAAATTTTTTTTATTTTATAAAATTTCCCTTTCACGTATACACTTAAATTACCATAGGCATGTGTGTGTGTGAGTGCGTGTGTATGTTGAAGTATGTATTCTTTTTTAATAAACAGATTTTTAGAGCTGTAATTCACATGCCTTGCAGTTCATCCATTTAAAGTATACAATTTGGTGGTTTTCAGTATAATCACAGAGTGATGCAATAATTACACAATCAGCATGTAAATAGAGTATTTAATTTCCATGTATTTGTGAATTTCCCCCAAATCTTTTATCCATTCGTAATGACTTTCCATTATGGTCAGAGGATACCATTTATATCTTTTCAACCCTCTAAATTTTGGGAGGATTGTTTTATGGCCTCATATGTGGTCTATCCTGGAAAAAGTTCCAGGTACACTTGAGGAGAAAGTGCATCTGTGGATGCTGCGTGCAGTGCTGTATAGACGTGTTATGTCTTATGGCTTATGGTGTTGTTCAAATCTTTGGTTTCTTTGTCATCTGCTTAGTTATTCTATCCACTGTCCTTTACTCTGTCTAATATTGAGGTGTTAAAGTCTCCAGTGGTATTGTGAATTGTCTATTTCTTCCCTCAGTTGTGTCTGTTTCATTTCATGTATTTCGGGCTCCCTGTCAGATATCCTGGGTCCCAGACTGGGAGCTGGGGAGAGGGAGCCCTGTGGTCTTGGCAGCTCTCCTCAAGAGAAGGGTTTCCATCTGTGGAGCGGATGTGGAATTTCTCACCCACTTGGTGATAGAGACCCTCTCACCCAGATAATTCTGATAATTGATTATATGTATATTAACTTTTTGGCTGGGGGGTGACATTAGAATAAATATTTCTCCTTTCTGTAGTGACACTGTTTCAAATGCATTTTACTCTGTGTTAACTTCTCATCTACCAAAATGGCATCCTTAGCATTATTATCTAATTACTCAGACGCATTTGTATATAAACTATATTGGTAAGAATATATGGTTCTGGAGAACATTTTATACAAACTTGGTTTTATAATCCTGATCCAATCTTTTAAGTTTTAAGCACGAAGTTCATCTCCCCTGGGCACCGACCCCAACCGTTGCTCGGGTGATCTGTTCATTGCTGTTACCTGTGATGATACTCAGACTTTCTTTGGGTCTTACTTTCTGTCAATTATTTGCTGTTTTGAGAATGCTTCCTAAATAAATCTTGTCTGCCATCCCTCTCCCCGCCAGTTTTTGTGTCTAAGTCAAGTCTTTTGTGGATGTATAATAATGACTCTATCGCTAGTTAACAACAGAAGGATCTCTGAAAATTATGGTTTCTGTCAATGCACACTGTTACCTCAGTTTACCCTCTGAATAATTAGCCCTTGGCTTTACATAATGCAAGTAATTGTAAGTATCCTTTCCCTGGCCTGTGCATTATTGTCTGTGTTCAGGTAGGAGCTTGCTCTGTTTTTGTTTTGTTTTGCAAACAGACTATAACGGGGCATTAAAATGTAAGTTGCTTTTGCAGGGCCCGGGTGGCTCCGATGGTGGAGTGTCTGACTTTGGCTCGGGTCATGATCTCATGGTTGGTGAGTTCGAGCCCTATATTGGAAGCCCGCTTCAGATCCTGTGTCCCCCGCCCCGTCTCTTCTCTTCTCCCACTCATGCTTTCTATCTCATAAATAGACTTTAAAAAAATAAATAAAATAAAATGTAAGTTGCTATAAACATTTCTTAAATAGGACTACTCTTACACTTTTTAATTTTTTAAGTTTACTTATTTATTTTGGGAGAGACAGAGATAGTGTAAATAGGGGAGGGGCCAAGAGAGAGGGAGAGAGAGTTACATTTTCTGACCTAAAGTATACCCACATTCTCAAGGAACCTTTCTTCTTACGATAGATTTTTATTTTACACAAAATGAACGTGTGCAACTTGTAATACTTTAACACCATGTAATATTTGGCCCTTCATATCTTATTTCTTTTTTTTTAAAGTTTATTTATTTATTTTGAGAGAGAGAGAGTGAACAAGAGAGAGAGCATGTGCATGTGAGTGGGAGAGGCACAGAGAGATTGGGAGGGGGAGAATCCCAAGCAGGCTCCATGCTGTCAGTGCAGAGCTTAATGCAGGGCTCAAATCATGAACCATGAGATCTTGACCTGAAGCAAAATCAAGAGCCGGACACTTAACCAACTGAGCCACCCAGGCACCCCCTTCATATCTTATTTCTGTTTGTGGAGAGATATTATTTAGGAATTAAATTTCTCATTTATTGACTCACCTACACCTATTTAAATACGTAATTTCTCCTGTTGATTATAGAGACTTGGTGCTAAAAATGAGAGAGCTATTTTGAAAGTATCTTAAAATTTATAAATTTCTTTATAGTTACTTAAGAATAAAACGCCCTTGATTTCTTTGCTTTGTATCTATACCCTCCCTCCACACTTAGAGGCAAATGAAATAAACTCTTCACCAGCATTAATGAATCAATCAGCCTCACACATCTTCAGCTTGAGTCCAGAGATAAGAGAATGGGCCAAAATACTGAGATGAGCGGGCCTTATTTGTGAAGGAGCCACAGAAGCCGGGGGCATGCATGAGACTTTTTTTTTTTTTTTTTTTTTTGGCTCAAATTGATGTAACCTGGAGTTTGTTTGATCTTGGGAGTTAAGTGGGTCAGTCTATCAAAAAGCCATTGTAACAGAGTGCCTTGAGGAAGTTGGTGCCGGAAAGAAGACATTTTTAAAACATGCACACGGAGTGAAGATATCTGGGAAACAGAAACCTTTTAATATTTTTATTCATAGATACAGTAATTCACTATCCTGCGTCAAACGCCTGGAAGTGCTGGCATGGAGTGAGGACAGGACATCTGCTCCCTGGGGCTGGGCACAGGCCATCAGCCTGAAAGGAGGCCCACCGAGAATGGGTGAGTACTTGGGGGTGAAAGGAAGTCTCCCCATCCCAGCAGACACATCGGGAGCACCCAAGAAACTGAGCACATACTGTCTCCAACCTCAGGCAGAGACTCAGAAAGAGCCAAAGTTGTTGGCTTTGCTGGAATTTATGGCCCACTGAGCATGTTGGAAGAAGGCATGGGTATGTAGGGTGCAGACACTTTCATCCTGTGGGACACCAGGGAAACAATGCCAAAACTAGAACACAGAAGACATGGTTTAATTAACGTAGCAAGTTGTGGGCAGTGTTCTGCCTGAGCTGAGAAAGGAATTCAAAAGCCTTCTTGCCGCAACTTTCTCAGAGACAGAATTTCTGAAGTTCTTGTAAATAAATAGACAGCTAACATGTAATGAGCACTTACTGTGTCTGCAAGGCACTATTCTAAAGAGTTTTATGTGCAAATAATTAATTTTCATTACAGTAACTCAATATGCTGTAACACAGTATAGAGCATATTGTTCTTTCCCATGGTTTATTGATGAGACAATGGATTCTATAATTGAAGTCAATACGGCACACTGCCTCTGTGGTTTCCAGAGGTGGCTAGGTACTTGGTGAGCGTGGTCAATAATATTGATCAGGAGGTAATAAAGCATTACGTGTCAACGCTGAAGGTGGAAGAGGAATTGGAGGAACCTGGAAGAGTGTGTTGCTAAAAACTCATCAATTTAGTATGTGATGACCTACTTGGAAGTGATCTTTTCCTTAGCACAGAGCTTCTGGGATGTGAAAGGCACCCACCTCCTTGCTCAGAAATGTCTGAGGGCCAACTTTAAAGGTTTGTTGGAAACCCCATTGCACATTTTTGATTGATAAAGCCATTGACGGGGAAATTTAACTCCTTCTTCCTTTGTAAAAGAACCTCCAAGGAGGCAGCGACCGGACTCCCAAGAGGGTTGATCGTGTGGTCAGTTAACAGATAACAGCAGACTTAGAATTTGAGGCTTCTCTCCAATACTCATCAATTTCACCCTAAATTCATTGAAATACTAGCATGTGTTGGTTTACTTTTTGTAAGTCTGGTGTCTTCTTTCCCTTTTCTTCCCTCCCCCCTTTTCTTTCCTTCCCCCACCTCCCTTTCCTCTTTCTTTTCTGTTTTCCCTTGCTCTTTTATTGAAGGAATATTCACTGAGCACGTACTATATTGCAGGCAATGTTAGGTGCTGGGTATTCACTGATGAACAGCAATAGATATGGTCTCTGAACCCCATGAAGTTTATCATTTAATGGGTGAGGCCACCAAATAGCCACATAGATACATAAGTAAAATCACAACGGTGAGAAGAGCCCCAGAGAGAGCACGTGATTTTGTGAGACCATGGCAGGGCTCTTCGGCCTAGTCAGGGAGAGCAGGGCAGGGTTGTCTGATGAGACAGTGATTAAGCTAAGGAACAGAGGGTGGATTGGAACTGGACAGACAGGTGCATGAAGAAGAAGCCCAGGAGAGCAACTCATGTGGCAGCCTGGCCACCGAATCGTGACAGCATCAGACCGAGAGAGCTCTGTTTGGGGAGGTGCAGAGAGCAAACGGAACTGGTAGGAGGTGAGTCTGAAAGGTAGGAGGCAAAGACAAAGAATGGAGGGCCTAGGGGGCCACATTCAAGGTGTGTCTTTGTCTGACGAGTCATAGGTCAGAGGCATGGGGTGGTACAGCCAGATTTGCATCTTGAAGAGAGCACTCCACCTCCAGGAAAGGCAGACTTAGATGGAGAGCAGGGCTGGATTTGCATGGACCCTTTTCAGGTTATCGTGCACAGCATTTTGGGCCTGATGTTCCTCTGCGATATTCTTTGAAGCATAGGTCAACTATAGGTGCATTGGGGCTTCAAGTTCTCCTGTTATCATACATTGTCTTTTTATGAAAAGTACCAAAAAATAGGGAAGTCAGACAAGTCTAGGTGTTATTGCTTAATAAGACTATTACAGAAATCTCACAAAGTCTGGTTGTTGGTTTAACAAATATAATCTGAGAAAAAAAGACCTTTGATTCACGCTTGTAGAAACTTTAGTATCAAGGATACAGGCATCGTTTTCAACTTATTGTTCAGGTAGTTTTATCTGATTTTTTGGACTTGTGTTTATGGTAAAGTGAAGGTCTAAGTGAAGCCTATAATGACTACAACTCTCTCCACTTAGGCCGCTTAATAAAAATAAAATCACTAGATATGTATTCTCTTCTCTCTCATCTCAATTCTTAGCTCCTCTGGTTGTTCCCATCTGCAGCCTCTGCAGCAGAATTCAGCATGTCCAATGTGTCCTTTGGTTTTCTCTGTTTAATACTTGTGGGTTGACAAATCCCAGAGGGCTTACTAGGCTCTGAGGATGGCTTTGAGGATGAAGAGGCAAATAGCAGGTGGTCTAGGGATTTGTGATGTGTGTATCACAGAGTCTCTTAGCAACACTATCTGCACTTAAAAGAGGGCTACAAGTTTAAATAAGTCCCTGGATGAATGAGATACTATCGTACAGTTGATCCTTGAGCAACACAAGTTTGAACTGTGTGGGCCCACTTATATGGGGATTGTTTTCTGTAAATATGGTATAGTGTCATGTTATTTTCTTAACATTTCATTTCTTTAGCTTACTTTATTGTCAGAATACAGCATGTAATACATATAACATACAAAATAGGTGTTAATGGACTGTATATGTTATTGGTAAGGCTTCCGGTAAGCTGTTAGTAGTTAAGTGTTTGGGGAGTCAATAGTTACGTGAAAATTTGTGTACATCATGGAGGACCTTGCTGAACCCCATGTAACCTAGTAGTGTATTTGAGGTAACAAATACCCTGCAACTGAGGACAATAATTTATGTCACAATAAATCTGAAATGCAATGTTTTTTTTTTTTAATTAAAAAAACTTTAGGTACACAAAACATCAAAAGTCAATGCTTCCTCAAAGATCCACTAGTTTTCAGAGCTTTCTTGGCTTTGCTTAAGGTACATAATATTTCCAAGACCATTGTGAGAACACTCAGAGGGGCCATGGTGATATGAAGGAACAAATTTGGGACAGGAACTTTTATAGCAATAGCATATGCTATAGGTACAGAAACCATCCAACTACCACAGCACAACTGTTTATAGTAGATAAACAACTGCTTTATCTACTGTAGTCACCCCCCACCCCCGCAAAATCCCACTTCAACTCTAACTTGAAGCCAAATTCATTACCATTTTCTGTCTGTGGACTATATACAGGATATGAAAAGTAAGGAAATTGTGATTATTTTAGGAGGGAAGATATTCTAGGTAGACAGAGAGGTTCATTCCTTCAATAAATGTAAATACACATTAGCCAGGTATAATGGAAAGCACTCATAAGAGAGCAGTGAACAAGGTATAAGTCTTATTTTCAAGGAGTTTACAGTCTAGTGGGGAAGGTTGACCATTAAAAGAGCAATGGCATACTATATATAATAAATGCTACACTATATTCAAATGAAGAACACATAAGAGGGGGCACCTGCCAAGATAGACTTTCTGGAGGAAGTGGCTTCTACACTGATAAGAGTCAGTCAGGGACAGTAGGGAGGAGACTGAGGAAGGGGGTTTTTCATACAGAGGCAACAGTATGTACAAACACCTGTAGTATGGTGCTAGCTGGGAAGTGAGGAATGCTTACCACACCATATGGAATAAAGGACTTAGGGAAGAACCCCAGTGGCACCGGACTGTGAATATTGCCAGGCTTAGTCATGGCTGGCTCCTGCTCTTGAGATAGATGAGATGAAGCAGGCAAGGCTTTGGGGTTTCAGCAGATTAGGGTCTGGGGGTGATAACAGTGTCTGACACCTCCCAGGGCAGCCACATGGGTTTCCTAAGGCTCTTGTCCCTCCCACACATTGCATTCCGTTATTTCCTTACACAAAGGCTTGATGTTAAAAAGGGCTATGATGAGTAAAAAGAGAGCACCCTTTGTCCTAGAGACCTTATTTTAATGGAGGAAAAGTACTTCGATATATTTTTTCCTCCTGAATTTTTTGCCTGTTGCTTTCAGTTGTGATTCCTTTAATTTCCTATACTTTCTGTAATTTATCAGAATTTTCTGGGCATTCATTGTTTGGGTGATCCCCTTTGTTGTTTAAAGGAAAGAGAGCAGGAACCTCACACAGAGACCCATGGCATGGCCCTAGACAGGGGCAGAATCCTGGCATCAACTCTTAGGCCAGAAATCAGCCCCCCAACTTGCCAACTGAGGGCTCTTTGCGGATGAGGCCTAGGTCCTTCATTGTGGACCAGTACTTGCTCCTGGGAGGCCTCAGAAAGAATTCTCCTGCTTTGCTGGTTGGTGGTCAGGCTAAGGCAGCAGGTTGAAAGGAGGGCTCAGTTGGAGCTGTCCGTGTTACCCCATTGAGTGCCTTGTCACCTTTTTCCGGGGCTTTGTTGCTCAACCTAGCTGCAAGCCATTCTGCCTTCATTCTTGATCAGGACCCTTATCATATTGGTCAAGCCACTGATATTTTTGGTTGGATTTTAATCTTGACCTCATCAGCTCCTTACTCAACTGACCACACTTTCTCCACTCTGCCTGAATCTGTTGCCACATTGTTCTGCTCTGGTTTCTGCTGAATGCCCTTGGATTTCTTTTCTAGTCAAAAAATAACTCTGTTTTATTGAGAGCAATGAACATGCTCTCAGGTTTTGTTTTGTTGTTGTTTTTTTTTTTCAAATTTAAATGAACATCTGAAAAAAGCTTTCTGGCTACTTAATTTCTATGGGATGAAAGGCAGCTCTCATCAAAATAATAATGGAAACTGAAACAGGTCACTTTTATAAGCTGTTGTCTTCTAGAGCTGAATATTTGATTAAAAGTCATAAAATATCATTTGCAGCCAGTATATCTAGGGTTGTATTCCATAGATGTGAAGGGAAAATGTCAGCTCAAATCTTAAAAAAAATGTGAGGAATCCTGAATTGATTAATTTTGCAATTATTCTTGATGACAAATGACTTGTCTTTCAATTCCAGATGAAAATCAAAGGGTGTTCATCAGTTCCAGGTAAATGTTGACTCTTCTGTCTCATAAAAAAGCACTTAGACTTGATGGATGGAATTTAAGGGTGAAATGGGGTCTCTTAGCAAAAACAAACATTCTGACAAGATTGCTGATTTTTCTTTCTTCTTGCAAATTAGTTAACTTAGAAGTATTCTGATAGCAATTATTAGCCAAGTTTTAGCCTATCAGCATATTAAATGACCTGGTGGGTCTAAATTAAAAACCACCTATAATGTAAAAAGCACTGAATAAAATATGCCACAGATTTGAGGCTTGACATATATATGAAATAGCTATGCCATATTTCAGATATTCAAGATGGCTTACTGGAGCCTAAACATGTGACAATGCAAAGTCTACAGAGTTTTTTTTTTTTTAATTTATTTATGTATTTTTAAACACTTCTTCCCCAATTGCTCTGGATAAATCATAAAGATTTTAATATTTTTGCTCTCCTTTTATGATATACTACCTATAGTTAAGCATGTACGTACTACCTTTCTGAAACCTTTTGTGCTTTTGCTCTAATTCCCTGCCTCTCAGTACGTACACCATGAGGATTCTGGGGAGATGGAAGTTTGAATGTATCCCAATGCTCCCCTTTATTAACTGTTCACTGTTCCCCACCTTTCCCAAGCCAAATAGCAGTAGGATTTATCAGAAAGAGTGGCCAAAATGTGGGCCAAGAGTGAGGCTCAGGCTCTGCCACAGCCTGGACGGTCCCCGTATGGGGTCTGGGGATTAAAAAGCAGAGATCACTGGAGTTGGAATTTGGTGGGATTATGAGGAAGTCTGAGCTCTTGAGGATCTGTGAATTTCTCATAAGATGGCTAGAACTTACCCATGTGCAAGAATCCCTAAGGAGACCTGCTACACTTCTAGAAAGAAAAATCCCTGAGTATATGGGCCGAGTCTATCCCATTTACCTTTCTCTAGGCTGGAGACTAAGAAGACCAGAGAAGGGAGATGCTTCCTCCTGGTACCATGGACAGGGACTACTGTTTACCTGCTGGAACACCGCCCCCTGACTGGGGAGGGCCTGGATTTCTGTGCACACACGCATGCATGTGAATGCACATACATTCACATGCATAAACACACACACATACATACATGCACACACATGCACACAAATGCATACACACATGCATGCACATGCACACACTCACATGCACATGCACACACATGCATGCACACACACACTCTCTTGTTATAGGAGGGATTGCTCTCACTTGAAGCCTCTCAACAGCTTTATCTGAGCCCCAGTGAGTGGCTAAAAACCGACAAAATGACAAACAAGAAGAGAAAGGAAGGACAGAATGACATGTGAAATTACAAAAATAATTAGAACGTATAAGATTTATTACATATAGCACACAAGACTTTCAGAACTGAAAATGTGACATTTTTTCTTTAACTGGTGAGGATGAAATTAGTGCTGGGAAGACTAAGGAAGGACTGTCTCAAAACATAGGATAAAAATATAAAGGGGGATGAAAGGGACACATCCCAGCAATGTAACACACAGAAAACATCAGCCGTGAAAAAAACTTCTGAAAGTTTCATAATTAAGCAAATAATGGAATAATATTTCTCTGAGTTGAAGTAGGACTTAAGTCTGTAGAGTTAAATGTGTCCCTGAAGTTCGTCGAAGACTGATACAAAGGACACACACGGACATATTCTGGCTAACTTTCTGTTGCTGAGAATAAAGAGAAAAACCTTAACATTCTTAGAAAGAATGAATAGGTTACTTATGAGGGACAGACAGAAGCTTTGGAAGCTTATCAGATAATATGCATAGATTTCCAAGAAGAACTCTTATTCCAGGATCCCTATGTGCAGCAAAGATATCATCACCTGCCAGGGTGAGTGATATTTACACATATTCAGGATTCAGAGGTGGTATCATCCATAAACCCCATCTGTAGACAATACACAGAAATAGACTCTAACTAAACAATAAATGTACCACCACAGACACTTTATGTGGGAGAGGATTAAAAGCAGGAGGAAGCAGAAGTTAGCAAGAATAATCCTGCGGTAGTTACTAAAAATCTACAAGCAAAGGAAATAAAAAGAGAGAGAGACAAACCAAGAAACAGATTCTCAGCTATAGAGAAAATGCTGAGGGTTGCCAGAGGAGGGGCAGATGGGTTAAATAGTGATGGGGCCTGGGGAGTGCAGTTGTGATGAGCACCAGGTGATGTATGGAAGTGCTGAATCACCACATTGTACACCTGAAACTAATATAACACCGCATGTTAACTGGAATTTAAAATAAAATAAAATAGAATTAAAAATAAATAATTACATTCAAGTTTTAAAAAGATCTAATCGCCCAGAAGCAAAAGCATTAAAAGTGTTAAATTACATCATTAGAACCTAGGAGTCAGTGTTGTGAGTGATGGTACAGAAAGGGAAAGAATAAGTGAAATTTCTCATTTAGGGGAAGAGAAAGCAAAAATATCCCAAAGATTTCCCATGATACAGCCACGGGGGAAGGGGCAGAAGAAGAAGAAGGGAGAATATAATGTTAGGAATCCCCGATGGCTGACAAAACAAATAAATATGTGTTTGATAATGAGTCTGAGGAGAGGTCACTACTAGGAAAGTGTCAGAGGACAGGAGGACCTTCTACATAAACAATAATCTATAGGGATATGAGTGTTGCGGTGCCTGGTTGGCTCCGTTGGTTGGGCATCTGACTTTGCTCAGGTCATGATCTCACAATTTGTGGGTTCGAGCCCCGTGTCGGGCTCTGTGCTGACAGCTCGGAGCCTGGAGCCTGCTTCGGATTCTGTGTCTCCCTCTCTCTCTGCCCCTCCCCTGCTCACACTCTGTCTCTCTCTGTCTCTCAAAAATAAAAGACAAACATTAAAAAGAAATTCAAAAAAGATAGGGACATGAGTGTTTACTTGACCAAACCCGTGACAGAAGAAAAAGGGAAAACCAGAACGTGAAATACAAGATGGAATGGAAAAAGCCAAAATCAGAAATACAATGGTGGGAAAACAGTTCTTGGAAAACAATGGAAGCAGAAGGAGAGCAAGGATGACAACAGTATTAGGCAAGATGAAACCTAAGGATAAAAATTAAAAATACTCAGTGTAACAGAGTGACATCTCACAACCACAAGATACCCACTCATTAAAAAGAAATATCAGGAGGGGCACCTGGATGGCTTAGTTGGTTAAGTGTTCCACGCTTGGTTTCAGCTCAGGTCATGAGCTCGTGATTTTTTAATTTAAGCCCCACATCTGGCTCTGCACTGACAATGCGGAGCCTGGTTGGGACTCTCTCCCTTGCTATCTGCCCTCCCCTGCTCATTCTCTCTCTGTCTCTCTCAAACTAAGTAAGTAAAACTAAAAACATTTAGAAATGAAATAAGAATCTGATTAAAATAGGAGTAAATTTTGGGGTGCCTGGGTGGCTCAGTTGGTTGAGCATCTGACTTTTGATTTTGGCGCAGGTCATGATCCCAGGGTCATGGGTTTGAGACCCATATTGGGCTCAGGGTGGAGCCTGCTTGGGATTCTCTCTCTCCCTCTGCCCCTCTCCCCCACTCTTGGTCTCTCTCTCTCTCTCTCTCTCTCTCTCTAAAAAAAAAAAAAGAAAATTCTAATGTACTTCTTTCAAAATCAGGTTCAGTAGGTCAAAAATCAGTAAAGGCAGAAAGAAATTGAATAATGTAATAAATTTAAATATATAATTTATATCTTTGGGTTAAGAATATAGTTATTTTTCTCTTCTTTATGTTTAGGGAAATAATAAAAACTGGTCATGTACTGGCCACAAGGGAAACCTTAGCAAAATAACCAAGATACTTCACAGGACATACTCTCTGGTAATAATAAGTGAAATTATAAATTGACATCAAGAATATGAAACATAGTTTTAAATAATATGAGAACAATGGAGAAATCTAAGAAAGAATGAAAAGGATTACATGACACAAAAATATATGGGATAAATGACAGTTGGTCCTTGCTGCCTTGATTAATAAGAGTATAGGCCAAGAATATAGGAGTTTATACTCATTTGAGAAATTATAATAGAACAAAGTTAAGAAAAGAAAGTAGGAAAACAGAATTAGCAAAAATAGAAGTTGAAATATATGTGAAAATGTGTACTAAAGATAAGTGAAAAATATCTTATTTTTTGAAAAGCCCTATAAATACATAAGCCCTCTAAGGAAAAAGATAAAAATTAAACAAGACTTAGAAACAGGAAGGAGAAAAAGAAGAAATGAAAATAATTCTAAGAGATTACTATGTGCACTCGTCGGCTTCAAATTTGGAAACCTAGAGGACATTGATGATTTTACAGTAAACAATAAATTGTCAATTTGGAATGAAATAGGAAATTCAAATGACGTTAGAAGATACTAGAAATAGGATGAAAACCTATTATTAAAAAAACACTAATAGTTGATAGTTTCATATATAAGTTCTATATAATGCTTAAAGAAAATTCCCAAGTCATTTACATTAACCCAGATTATATATCAAGATGGGAAGATCCCAACTCACTTTCTGAAGCGTGTAAAAATTAAATACCGAACATATACAGGTGGTACAAAAAGAATAATGTAGATCAATGTCACTTATGAATAGGGGTATAAACATTTTAGATACAGTTGTTAACAAATAGAATAAAAAGAAATACTACACTGACCAAGTCGCGTTAATTCAAGGAGAGAAAGGAAGGTTCAATATTAAGAAATATATCAACATAATACATCAAAAAGTGGAGGAGAAAACCAATATGGTATTGTCAGGGGTCATCAGAAATATTTGATATTAATAATTAACAGTAAAAATATTTGTTCATTTTTGTTGTATTGATAAAGTAAAAACACTAAGATACAAATAAATGGAAACTACTTAAATATATTGAATTTTTTCCTTTCTTTTTAAATTTTAACTCTGGTATAGTTAACATGCAGTGTTATATTAGTTTCAGGTGTGCAATATCACTAGTGATTCAACACTTCCATGCATCACCTGGTGCTCATCACAAGTGCACTCCTAAATCCCCATCATCTATTGAAATTTCTTCTCAAAAATTGTCAATGATTAAAATGTAAAATCACAGACTGATTTCTAAACACAGAAAAAAATATTCACTTTTCAATGAATAGGTGAAATTAATGAATCAGTGAAAACAAAATCACTCAAATTGTTTTGCAGATTCTACTAAATTTCACGGGAGAAAAAAATGAAATAATTGCTGTGCAGTTTGGAAAATAAAGCATCCTCGCAGAAGGATCCTTTCTGGGCTACCTCCTGTCAGGGAGGAGGTCAGGGTGAATTCTACAATGTCACAGGGTACTGGTTAAGGAATAGGTTTTACTGATAAAAGGGAAAACTCAAAGACCAGAGTTTATAAGAGAACAGCGGGATGTGTGGAGACCCAGTTTGTCATCCTGGAAAGCCTAGATGGGCCTGGGCCTCTCTGAACATGGACCGTGTTCCATCCCCCAAGGATGCTGCGATTCTCGTCAATCTCTCTTCCTGCAGGATGAACGCAAGGAAGGAGCTTCTTCTGTGGAAGGTCACAAAGACTGAAACCAAGCAGTCTGGGTGTGCGATGATAGGTATTTCCAGTAGTTTCTGGGAGAGCCAGTTGCCCTGCACCTGCAGATCTTGGTGAAAGCATGGACCTTGATGGCCATGAGGCATCACAATGACCTTCGGCCAGAGGAAGAAGGTCTCAGCTGAGTTTGAGTACAGCTTGCCTTGCTGGCAAAATGGGACACCCTAGAATGAGTATCAGGGTCACTTCTGCTTCTTGAATAATGGAGAGAAAAAGCAAACTATTTCCTTTGCCTGGCAATATGATTTTATAAAAAGAAACCCAGAAGGCTTGACTTTAAAAGATAAGTATAAAAATAACAGAAAAATCAGTAGCTTCTTAATTGTTATCAATTACCAGCTGAACACAGAAATGTGAAAAATGTAATTCACAATAACCACAAAAGCTATGAACTATTCAGGAATGACTTTAATAGGGAATCTATATTAAGAATTATTATAGAAGTTTTTGGGGGGGATAAAAAAAGTTTTTTTTCAACTAGCATGAAGATATACCTGACCATGGATGGAAATGTTTAATTACTGAAAATCATTAATACATTTTTCTAAAATTTATACATTATAGACAATTAAATCCTAATTAGAATGACAATTTAGATAAAAGCTCACTATAGAAGGTAAATATCTGAGAATGAGCAAGAAAATAATGTCAGATATCAAAAGGTAATACATAGTCTTACCTTTATAAAAGGTAAATAAATTAATAAAGCTTAATAAAAGCTATTTATAAAATAAAAGAGAATCATAGATCTCAGATATATGGGAATTTAATATGTGACAAACTTAGTATTTCAATTCAATTGTTATACATATTATATATATATATATAAATGTTGCTAGCACAAATGGAAATTTATCTAGAAGAAAATAAAATTGGACCCTTACCTCATACACACAAAAAACACAAAATTTCATATGAATTCAAAAAGTAAATGAAAAAAAAACCACTTAAATCTTAAAAAGATGATTGAGATGACTAGGAATTGAGGATACCTTTCTAAGGAAGATAAGAAATCCAGAAGCTATAAAATAAGGATCCCACATAAGCAACATAAACAGACGGTGGCTTAGAAAAACAACGTGCAAAGTATGTTCTATCTTTTCTTCAAGATATAAACGCCTGAATGTGGTGGGAAGGAATAATATAAATACAATCATCATATATGATATAATTGCATTTGTGTGCGTGTGTGTGTGTGTGTGTGTGTGTGTGTGTGTTTATAGAAAGATGTGTGAAATATGTTCACCAAGTATCCATGCTGGTTCTTTCGGGAGAGTGGTAATTTACACTTTTATGTATTTGCTAAAAAAATGTTATCATGATCCTGTTTATATATCCAGCAAGAAGCTTTTTTCTTAAAACAAACAAACAAACAAACAAACAAACAAACAAAACAGAACAGAAAGAATCCACATCCTTCTGGGCATGGTTGTGGGCATTTAAGCCCTGAGACCTCTGGTATTCTGAGATTTGCACGAGACTGGCGCTGGTTAAAAAAAAATTAACCTGTCGCTTCTGCAAATGCTCTCCTGTTTGAACACTGTCATCAATATTGGATTCATTTTTAGACAGAAACCCTTGGTCAGGCAGCATAATGAATCTGGTATTGCCCTGTTTCTTAGGATTTTGACATTCATATTTGTATCTTTTATTCTCTCCTTGCTGATGGCAGCAGCCTCTACTCCCCAGTCAGGGCCTTGTGGGTTTCCTGGGGCTCCTATCTTGTGAATACATGCATCACAGGACAAAGGGACAAATCGCCGGAATGCCATCAAAGGTACTCTGTCATTTATTTTGTGGGTGTTGAAAGGCACCAGCTGCCCTTCAGAAAACCAATAACCCTCAGGAAGAAAATGGTATATCATACACTTTCTCTGCTTTAAAAATATGACAGCAATTGTGTAATGTTCCACAATTTTAGATTATTAGTATGGGGAGTGACTTTTGGTCAGATACTTCCTGACCTGGGTATAAGTGGTTGCTCTCCAGGTTTTGAAGGGAGGCTTGCAGAGACCCTGAAGGGGACATAAACATTTGGTGAAGGATCTGGACAAGGAACCCTCCACAGCTGTAAGACTGATGGAGCTTGAAAGGAATTTAGGGGACCCTCAGTTTCTACTTCCTGACTTTAAACAGGGATGTGCCCACAGCCTGAATTTTTCAAATCAAATCTTTTTAACCACATGCTAATTTAGATTTTTCTTGTTTCCCACATGTATGGTGGGACCTTCAGGGACAAAAAAATGTCTTTACATTGAAATTTGTTAAGAGGGTGCTATTTATTAGGACTTTTTTTTTTTTTTTTTTTTTTTTTTTTTTTTTTAATAATTTTAATCTGTGTTTTTGGAGTTCATAAAAATGGTTAAACAGAGACTGAAGGAGATTCTTTCACTTGGGATATCATAAAGATGATGGAGGTGGACCAAACCATACTGTAGAGTCAGAGACATCCAGATATTACTTGGTTAACCCAGGCATAAGTAGCTAAGTGCACATGTATGAGTGTGTGTGTATGTACATATCTAAGGACGGGTGGCCTCATCTTTTACAAAAATCACCTCATCTCTTACTGAAAACACCGGTGTGTAATAAGTAGTCTGAAGAGGCTTGAACTGTGATGCTAATTTTCTGTTTCTTCCAGCTCTGAAAGTAGGGAAAACCATCCATTTTCATTCAATGCTGGTTGATTTTTCTTCATCATCTTGGCTCTGTGTTCTCTATTAATCTTCCCTTTGTTCACAGCAATTATACTCCTGAATAATTACTTACTTGCATCAGGGCGTTGAATACCAGTTGGTCTATGATTGTTTATTCCACAAGAATGACTCTCCATCTGTACAGGAGGGTGTCTGTCCCTGAGCTGAGGGTCCTTCCTCAGCCTTGGGGTGCAGGAGCTCAGGTGTCTACTCTGGCTTTTGCCAAAAGCTGGTGTGACACCGGGAAGGGTTTTCTATTACAGAAACAGAAGTTACCAAAGCTGTTTCTTTTTAAGTTTATTTATATATTTTGAGAGAGAGAGAGCAAGTGGAGAAGGAGCAGAGAGAGGGAGAGACAGAATCCCAAGCAGGCTCCACACTGCCAGCACAGAGCCCAACAGGGGGCTCAAACCCACAAACCATGAGATTATGACCTGAGCTGAGATCACGAGTTGGATGCTTAATGGACTGTGAGCCACCCCAGGCACCCCTCTTGATACTTTGGGCACCAGTATTAAATACCACTTTTGGCCATTGGCAACTGGGATTTGTGCCTAAGCATTTTAAGTCAATTAGGCTAGAGAGTCATAGCATTAAAAAATGAAATGAATTTCCATTATATAATAGTCATCACATTTTCATTATACCTGATTGTTGTTGTCGTCGTCGTCGTCGTCTTCTTCTTCTTCTTCTTCTTCTTC
>NW_024412397.1:5113027-5205068 GCF_014898765.1 Herpailurus yagouaroundi
TTTTATTGCCATGACATCCCTTGTACTCAAAGTATATAATTGTTTCTGTGAGCAGTAAATCCACATCTATTGATCCTGTTTCAAGACAGCATTCTGAAAAAAGATGGAGAAAACAACACATTTACTGAAAATAATAATAATAATAATAATAAAAGAATGCTCAGGTTTCTATAAAACTGCTTTATTATAAATGTTTCTTTGGCACATGAGCCCTTTAAACACAGAAATTTACTGTATGTATAGTTGCCTTTCCAGGAAGTGGTTAGTCTTGAACTGAAAGCTTCGGGAACTTGTTCCCACACTGGATGGTAATAACTAGCGATCCTCTTGGGTCAGGACATGGTGACCTCACAAAGTCCTGGCTGCTGTATGCCCAGATGCATCCTGGGATGGGATATCCACGGCTGAGCATGCCCCTGGCCCTGCTGCCCACAGGGCCAATTCCTGCTTGGGCTTTGTGACTCTGCCTGCTGTTTCTCCTTCAGACATTTGACTGAATGCCTGCTCGGCTCCTGAGATGCCCAAGGGAGTGTCTGGAGAGGGTTTTGAGGTGAGAGCCTATGTTGCTCTTTATTTCTCACTCTGTCCTGGGATTCAGACTTGACTCACAATGTTGGCTCTTTCGTCCAATATTCATGTCTCCATTTGACCCTGTCTCAGCTTTCTCTTTGTTTTTGTGCCTTAGTTCCTTCTCTCTGAGAGACGTGGTTTTGGAGACACAGAGCAACGTCAGTGTTTTTGTTAGAAAATGCACTGGGCGATATTAAGTGGCTTAGGTCATCGTCAGTAGGAAGAGTTTATGCAAGCTCACGGGGCTCTTCCAAGTGCCTGTGCAGCAGACAGAACAGCAGAGCATTTATTCTATGCTGAGCCGTGAGAAATGTAGCAGGAAAGTGCTGAAAATGCAGAAAGAAAGTGCTCCCTTCTCCCTTCCCCTGCTAGACAGAAATCAGACGAGAGGCTCATTGAAAGGCCACTGGACTTTTTTTTTAATTCTCAACTTGCTTTATTTTTCCAACACTAAATCGCAAGATCTGTGCTCTATCATTTACTAAACATACTTCATCTCTTCTCAGCCCTCAATGTTCTTACATATTTATGGTGGTATAGTCTTTTCTTCCTTTGCTCATAAATAATTTCCTTTGGGACTTCAGATATTTGAGGAAGTATAGGGCAAAAAAGGCTTGAGAAATTTCCTGAAGGATATTTATAGTGGGCTTTTACTGAAAAATTGCTCTGAAGATGTTAAATAAAAGAAAGGAATGCATGGAAAAGTTGTGTCCCACCTGCGTGAGCACTGGTGGGATTCAGTCATCACTTCCTGAAATTCTTGGCCCTGGTTCTCCATAGGAAGTAGAGCTGGGTGGGCGTATAGGTGACATCCTGTGGGAAGTGGTTCCTGGGAGCAGAAGCAGGGATCTAGAAGTTGAATGGGGCAGGTAGGGAAGCCAACCCAAGTGTCTTTTCCCAGGTTGGACACTGCTATGAACAACTAGAGCTAGACTCATTCCAGGAGCCATGTAGGACATGTCTCAGAATGAATCTGCCTGAAATCTGGACACAGGATCGTGTATTTGCTGGCCTCCCTTTGCCATTGGTCAAGAGCGGGTTCCCAGCAAACCTTACACTTTCAGAAAGTGCGATATGTGCAGGGGCAGCTGCAGGGAGGTGCTCGCACTGTACAGAAGCCGTGGCTGCAAGGGTGGGCTGTGTGCCTGCGAGGTGGGACACAGGAGCTGTCCAGTACGATGGACTTGTAGTCATTGGTTCTCAGAATACTGTTGACTTAGGAACAACACATGGCAGCCAATGAAATTAGTAAAAGTTTAGGAAAAGGAAAATGATTGGGAAAATGAAAAGTTGAAGTTAATTGCTTAAAAAAAACTGTCAAGGGTAAATTACTCTTTAGGTATAATGCCAATCATAATTATAAATTCCAACTAATTTTTGGAAGTCGCTCAAATGATTTTATAGGGTATGATTTTTTTTTTTTCAACGTTTATTTATTTTTGGGACAGAGAGAGACAGAGCATGAACGGGGGAGGGGCAGAGAGAGAGGGAGACACAGAATCGGAAACAGGCTCCAGGCTCTGAGCCATCAGCCCAGAGCCCGACGCGGGGCTCAAACCCACGGACCGCGAGATCGTGACCTGGCTGAAGTCGGACGCTCAACCGACTGTGCCACCCAGGCGCCCCAGGGTATGATTTTTTAAGAATTTTATTTTATTATTTTATTTTATTTTATTTTATTTTATTTTATTTTATTTTATTTTATTTTATTTTATTTTATTTTATTTTTAAAGTTTATTTATTTTGAGAGACAGAGAGAGAGAGAGACAGGGAGAGGGAGAGAATCCTAAGCAGGCTGCACTTCTGTCAGTGCAGAGCCTGACTCGGGGCTCAATCTCACACCGTGACATCATGACCTGAGCTGAAATCAAGACGCTACACCGACTGAGCCACCCAGGTGCCCCTATTGAATATGATTTTAAAGAATAGGTGTTTAAAGTGACCCTGTAATAAGTTAAATTTTGAGGCTGATAGGGAGTGGGTCCAGGAGCTGGATTTGGAACCATTCATAGACGTCCAGTCACTTACTCTGAGAATGAGTTAGGACCTGTTACATGATGAGCTTTGTGTGGAGCACTCGGTACGTTAGGATTCATCTTCTGTTTCCCTCTGAAGTGGTTTTGGGCATAAGAACATGGTAAAGAATTACAGTGTGATGTCACAAGCACTTAGCAGAACAAGTACTGAAGCAGTGGGGGGAGTGGGCGACGTCGGGAAGGGCTTCAGAGAGCAAGAGATAATGATGTCCGGGTGACATCCTGTTGTCCATCTCCATTCTTGAAGCTCTGAGAGGTTTTAAGGACCTTTCATATGGCAATGACAGCTGTTCTGGTTTACCCTGGCCCTCCCAGATTTATCTGCGGAGTCGAAGAGCGAATGAATGAACCAACCATCCCCTAACTCTGCGTATTTTGCGGGGAGGATCTGGGTCCAGCTGGTCGCTGGCCCAGCTGCTGAGATGGCTTGCTCATAGCTCGAGGTGGTTCTGGTCCCTACTCCCTGAGGAGGCTGTGGTTGATGTGACCTTGACAGAGGACTAAAATAAGAAAGGAACACAAAGTTATCTTAATTCACTGCACCCATTCACCCTGTTCAAAGTCCAGCTTCCTTCTAACAGTGATACTGTTGGGGGTGTTCTGCTTCACTGTTATAGGGGTGCTATCCAAGTACTATGACTGAGGGCACTGTTTTCCACTTCAAAACCAAAATGACAGTGTGCATTATGGGAAGCCAAAGATACTGTGTCTGGTTGGAGAATCTTCCTCTTGTCTGTGTGTTGAGAAAGGGGAGTCTGCAAATGGGGATGGGAAGCTGCTCTTACGCACAGGGATGCCTGCTGTGTGGGTAACTGGTGGTCATCCAGTCCATAAGTAATGGAGAAGAGGGGCTTACTTTTCCCTGTTACCACCCACCAAGGAACTTGCAGTCTCATGTACTCATCAGTGCGTCAGCATTGCATGTGGGGCTTCAGCAAGAGAGTTCTGAGAGGTCAGAGATCAAACTGTTGCTTGCGTGTAGCAGGAATTTTAGACAGGCCCCAGGAACAGGGAGTCCCTGTTTGGTTTCCAGTGTTTACTAGAACCAGGAAGAGAAGCCTGGGGCTGTTTAGTAAACAAGGAAGTGGCTTTAGTCAAAAGTGAGGAGATAAATTTGTTGCTATTCTGGACTATTTTCTATTTTCTTCCCTTGTCAAAACTTGCTCCCAGGTATCTTCTAGAATATTCTTTCCTGTTAAAATGGTGAATGGCTGCTAATGGCAACAACAGTGGAAGTCCCCCCCCCCACCACCAAAGGCAACTAATTAAAACGTGTGTTCTAAGCACTGTATTAGGTCCCTCTACCCCAGTGTTGATAAAAGTGCTTTCAACAATAGCCAAATTATGGAAAGAGCCTAAATGTCCATCAACTGATGAATGGATAAAGAAGAGGTGGTTTATATACACAATGGGATACTACTTGGCAATGAGAAAGAGTGAAATCCCGCCATTTGCAGCAATGTGGATAGAACTGGAGGGTATTACACTAAGTGAAATAGGTCAGTCAGAGAAAGACAGCATATGTTTTCACTCAAATGTGGAGCTTGAGAAACTTAACAGAAGACCAGGGGGGAGGGGAAGGGGACAAAGATAGTTACAAACAGAGAGGTAGGGAGGCAAACCCTAAGAGACTCTTAAATACAGAGAACAAACAGGGTTAATGTTGGGGGGGAGAGGGGAAAATGGGTGATGGGCAGTGAGGAGGGCACCTGTTGGGATGAGAACTGGGTGCTGTATGTAGGTGATGAACCACCGGAATCTAACCCCAAAACCGAGAGCACACCGTATACGCTGTATGTTAGCCAACTTGACGATAAATTAAATTATAAATAAATAAATAAATAAATAAATAAATAAATAAATAGGGGTGCTTACTGTGTTCTAAGCATTGTACTAGGTGCCTTTTTATTTCATTTCTTCAAATCCTCATTTCATTCTATTTCATTTCTTTAAATTTTTTTTTTCAACGTTTATTTATTTTTGGGACAGGGAGAGACAGAGCATGAACGGGGGAGGGTCAGAGAGAGAGGGAGACAGAGAATCAGAAACAGGCTCCAGGCTCTGAGCCATCAGCCCAGAGCCCGACGCGGGGCTCGAACTCCCGGACCGCAAGATCGTGACCTGGCTGAAGTCGGACGCTTAACCGACTGCGCCACCCAGGCGCCCCTTTTCTATTTCATTTCTTAAGATGTGCTGGAGAGTAGATCTTGCTATGCCTGTTTTAGGAACAGGCAGTGGGGACTCCGAGAGATCGGGTAACCTGTCTGGGGTCACACAGCTCTGCTCACTGGCACATCTGGTTGGAATTTTACCTCAGACCCCCTCCCCCCCCGCCCCCGCCGCCACACACACCCTCCAGTTAGTTTTGTGAACATAGGGACCTACTACGTTTTAGGCAGGTAGCTTCTAGAACACTGACTATCACACGGTAGGCATTCACTAAATATGTGCTAAACAAAATAATGAAAAAGACGTAAAATGTATGTCTTTCCATGAATTGCTTGCTTTCTCTTACCAGACAATAATTTGCACGCAAACAACGTTTCCCTTTTGGTTCTGACCATCTGCCAATTTCAGAATTAAAGTTTATATTCCACTATACAATGATGTCTCTCAATTTGTGATTCCCAGCATAATTTTCTTTCACCTACTTTTTTAACTTGGCTCATTTTGTTGTTGTTGTTCTGTTTTTGCTCCTACTATTTGAATTTTTTACTGCAAACTGCGTGGAATCATTTTTGAACAGGAGGGTCTGGGGTGGGGCCGGGATCTTGGGCTCCCGGGGATGGAGAGAGAGCGGGGCCTGTGTTTCCTCAGAAAGCAAGCCAGTAAGAGTCAGAGTCTGCCTCTGAAGACCACAGTGTAAACCCCACTTTCGTGACATAGAATTTTTTCCAGCCAAATCCATAGATCACATTTAATTTTCCTAACTTTGCAACTTAGTAGACTGGAAGGGTGTGTGGCTGCAGGTGCGCTTTGATGAGCCGTGAGTAGCAGTGTCCTGGGCTCCCCTTCTGGGTGACTTTGCAGCCAGATTTCTACATTCATCCCTATGAATCTAGAGACCCCCTGTCTTCTTCCTATTTTTGTCTTCCGGACCTGATAAAGACGACAACAGCCAACATTTAACGTGTACTTACTCTGTGACACCATCTTTCACACAAGTATTTCTTTCATGTAATGGATACTCAAAAGGTCTGTTAGAAAAACTACATATTGCAGGCTGAGTCCCTCCGGTCCTAGCATGGCTCTGGGCCATCCAGTCTCCCTCCTCCCCGACTGTCCTGCTCATGCGGGCAGAATGCACACGCGAAAACCCACTAACCTAATGTGCTCTGGAGACTGTCTCCTGGATGCCGTCATCGGCCCTCCGTGCTGAGGAGCCGCTCATGGATTCTGTGCTTGGCCGTGTTGTGGTAGGAGGAAGGGAAAGGGCTCGAGGACTTGCAAGATGCGAGAAGTCTGAGTGACTTACCGTCAGGAAGATTAGTTAGAACATCTCTGCAAGGTTGAAAGAGAGACGTGTCTCTTGTGGGAGCACTAATTCCCAGTAGAGAGGAAAACAAAGGACAAAAGAACAGTCATTACCGGAGAGAGTTGTAACCTAATGTCTGGTGGCTTTGGGCAAGTCACAGCGGCCAAGACCCAGTGTGTTCTATGCCTTGAAAAGAAGGGATTGGCTTAGGGTGGGCAGGGCAGGAGCAGGGGCTGTTTTTGTTCTGTGGATGGTGCCTGCCAAGTCATCTTTGCCCTGGCTTGTTATGAAGCCGGCTCTAAAGAGTGCCCCCTTCATTTGTGAGAGGGTCCTCCACCTATAGATGGTTGATGCCGAAAGCGTGGGTAGACCCAGATTGCTGAATGGCCCCAGCAAAGCTCAGGGGTCGAAGCTGTGGGACCCCCACCTAAGAATCGTGGAGGAGATAACTTGTCTCAGAGTGTCTGTCAGTTCATTCACTAGTATGGTAACCCGTCACATTTTTATTTCGTTTTTTTTTTTATTGTGATAAGAATACAACATGAGACCTACTCTTCATAAAGTTCAAAGTGTATGAGCAAGCATTGTTAAGCATCAGGCATCGCGTCCTACAGCCCACCTCTGGAACGTATTCACCTTCGTCTTGTCTCATGAGGCTTTATGCCTCTCAGTTAGCAACCTCTGGTTTCCGTCCCCCAGTCCCTGGTGACCACCAGTGCACTCTGTAATGCTCAGTGTCTGACTGTCTTCTGGCCTCACATGAGTGGACATGTGCAGTACTTGTCCTTCTGTGCTTATGTCCCTGAGCAAAATGTCCTCTAAGGTCACCCATGCCATGGATGTAGCAGGATGCCCTTCTTCGTTAAGGCTGAATGATATTTATGTATGTATTTACCTTATACTTTAAGGAAGTTGAACAGTATTTTAACAGTATTTAAGAAAAAGTTAAACAGTATTTTTTAAAAATTTTATTTTAGAGACACAGAGAGTGTGTGCACAGGAGCAGGGTAGGAGCAGAGAGAGAGGGAAAGAGAGAGAGAGATTGAGAGAGAGAATCCCAAGCGGGTTCACACTGTCAGCACAGAGCCCAATGCAGGGTTTGGACTCATGAACTGTGAGATCATGACCTGAGCCAAAGTCAAGAGTTGGACACTTAACCGAATGAGCCACCCAGGTGCCCCTAAACAGCATTTTAACACTAGTCCCATCAGTTAGCCAAGTTTCACAAAATAATGATGCCAGAGACTGATGGGCCCGGGTTCCAGGCCCCCTGGGCTCTCCCAGTGCCCAACCCTGTGGCTGTGGCTTGTCTCGGTGTCTGCCAGTGCCCACGGGGAGGGAGGCCCCGTAGCTCCTGTTCCAGAAGGCTCTGCTGGTGGTAGGGGGTGGTGATCACAATTTTAGTCCTTTTATCACAATTATACTCATCTCCACCCCCCAAAGGACAAGATTTAAACACAATACTTCTCAGAGAATCTGCTCTGTGAAGTCAAAATGTGGAAGGCCATCAGTGGGAGTGCTGCGTGGCGGGCGGAGAAAGCCCCTTGGGCGTGTCCCTCGTGTCCCTGAACGCCATCATCTTCCTCCCCACAAAATGGTTCTATGGGCCTGAAATGCAACAAATTTGTCTCTTGGACTGATGTCAGATAAGTTAATCAGAATCGACCCCTTTCCCCTGACCTGCGGTTGGACATCATCTACTCCATCACCGATCTTACTGAACCTACACCTACTTGCTATTCATTCCGGAGACCCCACCTCATCCGCTTCTCTTTTTGTTTGTTCTCCTGTGTGTTTGCAAAGCTGGAGATGAACTTCACTGAGATGGTCTGATCAGGTGTCCTTCTGTCCAGTCTTCGGTGTCTTCAGCCATGGAACAAATGGCATTGAGGGACCAAGAATCGGAGGAGTAAGAGATCCTCCCCCTGATTGTGTTCGGTGAGGTATGCTGTGTTCACTGCAGCCTCCTCCTCTAAAAACCCTGTGCGCTGAGGGGCTTTCATGCTGGTGTGACAAATTGAGGCCCATGGAGCTTGAGGGGTGTTATTCTTCAGAAAGTTGTGGAGGGTAGGGGCACCTGGGTGGCTCAGTCGGTTGAGCGTCTGACTTCGGCTCAGGTCATGATCTCCTTGTTTGTGAGTTCGAGCCCCGCATCTGGCTCTGTGCTGACAGCTCGGAGCCTGGAGCCTGCTTCGGATTCTGTGTCTCCCTCTCTCTCTGCCCCTCTCCCGCTTGCACTGTGTCTCACTATCTCTCTCAAAAATAAACATTTGTAAAAAAAAGTTGTGGAGGGAAATTCTGGTGTGCAGGAGTCGACTGTTGTATCCGCAGTTTCGAAGAAATCACCGTAAATCTTTACCCCTACCTCCTAAATACAGTAGAAACTTGGAATGTCTGCAAGTAAGCATTGAGTTTCTCTTCTTTTATCCTGGTTTAAAATTATAGGATTCTTTTCTATTGTTTCTTTGTTCTAACAGTGCCTATAATGTGTTCTGTCTCTCCACCCCAGCATTAAACATTGACTTTTAGGTGAACAGCAATGTGGGGGGTGGTGGGAGAGGGGCCCCTGGGAGGCTTTCTCTGTCGTCATTCAGCTGCCGCTCTGTTCTTGGGATGTGAATGGGGGCGACTTCATGCAAACCCACCTCCCCTGTTATGAAACCGACCCAGTGTGTGTCTCTTGGGTGTTACCTGGCATATGAGGGACAGCTCATGAACAAGATGCAGGTCTTGGAAGGCAGGTTTTCTAGAGCCCTGGAAGCCAGCCACCTGTCTGATGTAAACCTTCTCCACTGGCCGGTCCTCAGGACAGGGGCTGACCACGACAGACCCTGAGACACAGGGCTGGTCAGAATCACAGTGTGTTCTGGAAAAAATGGACCCCGAGAGTAGGCATTCAAACCCTCCTCCTAGAAAAGATGGAAAGGGCTAAAGGAAAAGCAAAACAGGCAAAGAACACATTGAGGCTTGAACCATGACCCTTCGTGCCCTGTTGCTAAGACGCACCAAGCCTAACACACAGATGCCCTTCAGAGAAGGTGGGGTGGGCCAGGCGACTGTAATGCTGATCCTGGCACATCCCCAGCAACGCAGCCACTCGCAATGGCAGGCTGGGGCCTGTTCCCGCTCTACAGGAGCTCTTGCTTTATTGTCTGCTTTGTTTTCTCTTTCTTCTTTTTTTTTTTTTTTTTGCCACTCTACGGGCCGTGGGGTGGCAGGTGGGAGGAGCGAGACCAGACCTGGTAGAACGTCATGCGGGCAGAGGGTTTTCTCTGATCAATTCCCTACTGATTTGGGCTCACCCCAACATGGAGGCATTCTTTCCTGACGAGGAGAACTGCCTGAATTCACACGGAAGGTTTGCACATGAGGACAGATCAGAGAGGCAGACAGCACTGCATCTGGGGCTCCCTCGGCCTGGGGCGTGGAGCTGTGTGTACAAGCAGGCGTCCCAGATGGGCCCCTGTAAATGGGCATTCTTTATTTGCTCAGTAAGGGACAGCTATCCACTTTCCTGTGAGCACATTTGTGTTTCTCTTTTCATAGTTAAAAGAAGAGATTCCTTTATGTAGCAGAATATAAAGTTTTAATCTCATTAAAATTACCCTTAATTTATATATTTCCTGTCACTTATCACTGCATCATGCTGGTCTTTCACATGTATTAAAACTAGAGGCACCTTAGGTAGATGCAGTGACCAAGCGAAGCAGGCCTTGTGTCTGGAGAAAAACTGACCAATGCAAGTGTCGTGGGTTTTTTTCTTCGCCTTTTTTAAGGCAAAGGGATATAGTTGATATACAAAAAAGTGTGCATATTTAGCATATGCTGTTTGATGCGTTTGTACATGTGCACGAACCATGAGACCATTGCCACAATCAAGATAACAGACATGTCCTTCACCTCCAAAAGTTTCCTTACGTCCCTTTCTTTTTTGTGTGAAGACTCTGTTTTCTTATTAAGTTTTTTATTTTAATTCCAGTGTAGTTAACAGAGTGTTACATTAGTTTCAGGTGTATACTATAGGGATTCAACAATTCTGTATGTCACCCGGTGCTCATCACCACAAGTGCCCCCTTAATCCCCTTAACCTACCTCCCCCCTGCCCCCACCCACCTCCCCTCTGGTGACCATCAGTTTGTTCTCTATAGTCAGGAGTCTGTTTCTTGGTTTGTCTCTCTTTTTTTCCTCTTTGCTCATTCGTTTCGTTTCTTAAATTCCAAGTATGAATGATATCATATGGTATTTGTCTTTCTCTGACTCACGTGTTTTGCTTAGCATAGTACACTCTAGCTCCACCCAGGTTGTTGCAAATGGCAAGATTTCATTCTTTTTTACGGCTGAGTGATATTCCATTGTATATATACACCACACCTTCTTTATCCATTCATCTATCCATGGACACCTGAGCTGTTGCCGTAATTTGGCGATTGTAAATAATGCTGCAGTGTGCTAAGAACTCTTGATATGAGATTTACTCTGTTAAATTATTTTTAAATTTTTATTTTTTTAAAGTTTACTTATTTATTTTGAGAGAGACAGAGACAGCGTAAGCAAGGGAGGGGCAGAGAGAAGGAGAGAGAGAAAATTCCAAGCAAGCTCCGCGCTGTCCGCACAGAGCCCGATGTGGGGCTTGAACTCACGAAATCGCAAGATCATGGCCTGAGCTGAAATTGAGTCAGATGCTCAGCCAGCCGAGCCCCCAGGCGCCCCTACTCTATTAAAAGTTTAAGTTCACAGTGCAGTATTGTTAACAGTAGGTGCTGTCTTGTGTACCACATCTCAAGAGGTTATTCATCTTCTGTAACTGAAGCTTTATAGTCTCCCTTCTAGCTTGTGTCTGATCTCAACTCCAGCAAAGTCAACTTTCTGTTTCCCTGCTTTCACCCCACGCTTTGTGTGAGCTGCCCCTGCAGCTGCTTCTCTCTCCCTTCTTCCATGGCAGGAAGTCCTCTCCTCATCTGAAACATCATCTGACCGCAGCAGAGTCAGATTTCATTTATCCCTCCCTGTCATCCTAAATACAGTGGCTGTTCCTCTCATCAGAGCTCTCTTTCCTCCTGCCTGTTCTTTCATCTTTCAGTCTAGAATGGTGTCAAGGGCAAAACTTATGTCTTGTTCATCATCACACTCCTCAGAGAGCATAACACTGAGCCTTACAACTGGGAGCTGTTCCGTAAATCTGGGCTCTTATTACTGGGAGTACCAATGACATGGCTTACGATGTTTTTGTAGTGACTTACAATGTGAATGAGCAGAGCAAACACTTATGACCTCACTTATGGCTCTTTGCTACCAAAACTCAAAATTTCCATATTTTCTATAGATGGCAACATACTTAACAGAGTGGTTTTAATTAGTTGCAATCAATGCAATAGATGATGGTTCACTTGAATATATTAGCATCTCTCTGCTGAAACTCTACACTTTTCTCCGATTGCATTTTTACTATGGAAGCATTTACCCCCATGGACTTTTGTAACCCGCAAGCTACAATCATCATCATATCATCACCCACCATTTCAAGGATCAGACACCATACTGCAGTCATTTATAAGCATCTAGTTATTTTGTATTTTACCGTATCTTCCCATACGTCGCAAGGGAATGATGCACAAAAACAGAACAAAACAAAACACCAGACTCTGGATTGAAATGCAAAATTAAGTGCAGTCTTACCTGTGGGTTTGAAAGGAGGAGAGAATGAAGACAACCTTAAGCAACTTATAATCCGTGGCCAATGATGAACATGTAAAGCAATGTGGACACTGTGGTCCTACACAAAATTCCATGCAGTGAAAACAGCTGGTTTTATAGAATATGTTCTGAGATATGTTGGCTTTATTTTAAATATGTGGGAGAAGCTTGAAGGAGAATAATGTTATAATTATATATAAAGTTTGACCCCAGAACTTCCTTTCAAAAGAAGTGTGCACATTACAATTTCAGCAAACAATTGGCAAACCTTTAGTTGCTGTTTTTTCGGGATCAGAGGTAGGGCCGACCTTCAGGGACTGAGGCTGGAATGTTTCCAGGGCTCCAAGTCCCATCTCTCTTGACATTAGTACAGCGGCCTGAGCTGTGAGTGACTTAAAGGCTATGGAGCCTCCGCAGTACATGTTCTCTTCAACCTGGGCAGAGCACGTGGGAGATGTGTCCTCGGGGACGAATGTGCAGGTGGAGACTCAGGGCTGCAGCACGCAGGTTCCTAAATGGCTGTGGCCCCAGCTCTTTCACTTAAGTCGCCACAGTTTGTCTTTCTGCGGAACTCAGTAGACGGGTTTATTCACCTCCTCTGATAGCGGTAGCCAGCAACGGTAAGTGTGTACGAAAGTGGCAGGGACTTCCAAGTGCCCTCCTCGTGGCAGAAGCTGGGAAATGGTGGACCCTCAGGGAATTCTGCCTGTCTGAAAAACATTATGCAGAGTAAATAGCTGATCTCTTAATCAGTCAGGACGGGCCCCAGGCAAGGGCAGCACTCCCGATGGCTGCAGCCTTTTCTGGCACTGCTGTAGCTCACAATTCCCAGCCCCGTGGGTCTCAGCACTTGGCAGAGTTTCCGCTGAGAAGAAGGGCCCCTTGCAATTCGTGGTCTCCGTGTCCGGCTCCCAGCAACGTGACCTGGGAGGGAACGTATCCATCACCAACTCCCTACTTGCTAGAGGGCTGTCTGCAAGGCCCTTGAGTGACCTCAACGCTACCCCGGTTTCCAAAGGCTTTGGGGACTGGCGTTCCAAGTTGCACACGACACTGACTGTCCTCCGTACCTGGATTTGCAGGAGGAAAGCGGCAGGACACTCTGATAACAGGAGAAAAGTCCATGTTCCCCGGTTCTATAGAGTTCCTGGAATTAGAGGGCTACCTTAAGGCTTATTTAAAGAGCGAAGGAAAAACAGCAATTCACATTTGTGGCGTGACTTTGCACATGGTAAGTCACCTTGTCAAGGAGCCATTGCGGTCTTTGGGGTCAGTTTGTGTCAGTTTGTGTATTGTTGTTCCCGCTCGCAGATGGTAAAGTTGTAGCCCCAGGAGATTATGACTTGCCAAAGGCAAGTGTCCCCCCAAGCCTGGTTGGTAACAGGGCAATCAGAAAAGAAAACAGATCTCTGAGCTCTAAGGGTTAACTGTGCCCAACCCGGCTGGGCCCTGACTGGGCAGCAGGCTCCGCTGGAGGGGTGGGATGCCCAGGTCACAAGCAGAGCAAGAGAGGGGCAGGCGAGGCGAGCTGGGGGAGTGGGGTAGCAGCAGACAGAGTCCTGGGGGGAGTTTGCCAGTGGCCTGGAAGCCCAAGGCCCACCAGAGCTGGGGGGGAGTGTCCTCTGCCCCCAGGGATGATGCTGCTATGCTGTGTCCCACCTCTCAACCTGCTGCCTGACTCACACTGCTTCTCGTGACATACTTATAAATCCATGAAATGATCGTGTGTCATCGTCATGAACAATGAGTATTCTACCCCTTGGGGGTTACTTATTTAGATTTTTAAATTTGAAATGTACAGATCCTATAACTTTGAATGACCTGAAGATAGTTCTGAAGTTCTCTTAAGTGGCTTTTCATACGTAAAAAATGAATTTCAGAACTCAGATGATAATCTTGCTGCTCTAATCAAAAATGGCATTTGAATTTGGCAGGAGAAGAATACTGTTACCACCTTATTTCTAAGGAAGATCCTCCGGAGATATGCTCACTTAAAAAATTCTCTATCAAAAAAAAATATTTCTCTGTTTTCTTCAGATAGATAATTCTAAAGGAAGTCACACATACATTTGCAAATGTGACAAAACTTTTTTTCCCCAGGCAGGCACTCTAGCGAAGAAAAATCACTAGCCATATTCTTGGTGTGCCTGAGAGCAGGGTTTCACAGGGGTAAGGGGATGCGCCTTTCAGCAGGTGCTGAATTCAAGGAGGGGGCGGCTCAGAAGAGCAGGGTAGTGGAAGTCAAGTAGACTGCAGTGCTATTCAGTTTAACTGCTTTCTTTCATAGCCAAGAGAGTAAAACTCCGTGCACGACTTTCCCCAGGCTACACGGCTGACTTAGTCAGAACTGGGTTGGAATCCGGTGTCTTCCAGCCCAGTGCTTTTCCCCATATGATCCAATGCCCCCATAGATCCTGTCCTTTGGTCAGTATCTTAGAAGAAGACATTTCTAAAGCTCTGGTCACTACTCACGAATAGACACTGTGTATTTATTTATTTATTTGATGGCTCATAAGGGACAATGGAGTGAAACAGAACAATTGATTACATTACTATGTCTGTGTTTAGGATATTGGTACTAAATTTTTTTTTAAGTGTAGATGAAACTATATTTTGTTTTCATGCAAAACACTGTGAACTACTAAGACATTGGTCTACCTGTCGATTCAGCAAGTACTTACTGGATGCCTACCATGTGACCACACACATATGTCTGGGGACACACAGGTGACTCGGGCATCATCTGAGTCCCTGTAGACCTTCTCACCTACCCGGCACAAGCGTGGCCATGCTAATGTTGTCTGTGATGTTTGCCTGTTGTCTTTACAGGTAGACTTGTAGGGATTTTGGTTCATCCTTCTCTCTCTCTCTCTTTTTAAAGTTTATTCATTTATTTTGAAAGAGAGAAGAATGCACAAGTGGGGGAGGGACAGAGAGAGAGAGAGAGAGGGAGAGAGAGAATCCCAAGCAGAGAATCTGACGTGGGGCTCGAACTCAAGGACCGTGAGCTCATGACCTGAGCCAAAGTTGGACGCTTAACTGACGGAGCCACCCAGGCGCCCCGGGATTTTGGTTCACCTCTTAAATTGTGCACTACTTGCTGCCAGGCACAGCTGGGCTATCAGCAAATATTGTGGGCCTCACTACTAATTCATCGTGTTAAAAGGGAGCAGATGCACAGCAACAGCAGTGCTGAAACAGTGGTGCTAATTTCTTGAACATGCTTTGCGGCCATGCTTGTTCATAGTCCTGGATGTTCACTTGGAGTCTGAGCTACAGCAGCTCCTTTTTGCACAAATGGAGGGATGGTTTTCCTTGGACTCTACACCCTCTCCGGTTCACCTGCCCACTGGCTGCTGCCCTCCTGGTGTGACAGGCCCGGGTGGCATTTCCCATGATGGGAACCCCTGTGGCCCGTTCTCTAGATGTGCATTGCCTCGGCAGTGCCGGGGGTGGAAGCAGTTAGTTCCAGCAGGGCATCCTCGACCTGCCTGCGTGTGATCAGCGCCTGACAGGGTCAGGGTCATAAAGTGGAAGGATCCGATTTCGTGCTGAGTCGGTGCACCAGCGTGTCAAGCATCTTGCTTGAGGGACGGGAGTCTGATGATTTTATTTCAGGGACGAGTGGCATTTGAGCTGGTGAGCACCGCAGAGCCTTCTGGGGTGACACGGACATTTCGGCAGTTCCCCTGGAGGTCCCCTGCCCCACTTTTAATTGTAAGCTATCTTTGTGTTCAGACTCGGTTCAATGTCAGCACACTGTCGGATGACATCTGGGCTCCTGGATGACTGTCCCGGTTCTGGGAACGAGCTATCTGGGCTCTTGGTGATGGGGGGACCCTCACCCCGACCACACCCTGGCCACAGGGAAAACTAGGCCCCTCTGGGCACTTTGGAGGGTGTGAGGGCCTGCCTGGCCACCCCAGATGGCCTCAACCTGTGCGTGGTAATTCTCATTCACTCTCGGTGTGTAATGTCAGCAGGTGCCACGTCTGAGCCGATTTGCACCCAGTGAGGAGCAACCACAAAGCCCACACATTTTATTTCGACTCTGAACCCAGGTCACTCAGCACAAAATGAAGATTTTACTTGTGTGTACTGGGGAGGGAGTAGAGAAGAACATTCTTTTCCCTTCTTTGCAAAGTATTTAATATAAGCTTACGTCCACTCTCTTCTTACGCAAAATAATTAAATTTCTCTACTTCTGCATCTACAGCTACACCAGGAAATGACAATAAAAGCATTATGAAGGGGCGCCTGGGTGGCTCAGTCGGTTGAGCGGCCGACTTCGGCTCAGGTCACGATCTCGCGGTCCGTGAGTTCGAGCCCCGCGTCGGGCTCTGTGCTGACAGCTCGGAGCCTGGAGCCCATTTCAGATTCTGTGTCTCCCTCTCTCTCTGACCCTCCCCTGTTCATGCTCTGTCTCTCTCTGTCTCAAAAATAAATAAACGTTAAAAAAAAAATTAAAAAAAAAAGCAGCATTATGAAGGTGAGAGCCCAAAATGATCTTTTAAATATGAATAAAAATAGGTGACAGAGGGATAACATTAAGGTTCATAATTTCCAGGAAGGTTTTGTAAGAGATGTGAATGGTAACCAGGGATCTGGATTTCTCCAGATCGTCTGAATTTCATATAACATATAGTACAACTGTAGCGATGGATGACTCTGTGTATCTCATTGTTTTAGTCCAGAGACCTTTACGTGAAGGCAAATCACATGGCAGAAATGTGACTCCCCCATGGGGAAGACCATGTTAACACCTCGCCATGACTGTGGCTGATCCTTCTCTGAGGTCACACACATAGGGGCCAGGAGGAGCCGTGGATTGGGGTTCAGCCTTCCAGAGCCATCCTGGGGAATGGTGATCCCACTGCCACATGGTCAGGTTGCTCCGGAAAAGGGCAGTGGGCTGAATGGGTAGGCATGGTGCTTGTCACAAGAGTGTATTGACAGTTGGCCTCAAGGGCCACCCCGGCTTCTCAGTGGATCTTTCTGCAAGGCCCCGTCCCCTTCCTCCTGCTGCCACATGGCCCATGTGGGTGTGGAGTCCCCTGACCCTGCTGCCTGTCAGTGTGCCCTTCCTTTAGGCTCTGTTTCCATTTCTTAACCATTCTCTAGACTTTAATACATGTCCAATTGCCAATTCAATTCCTTTATTTCTTCATTAAGCATGAGGGGGTCCAATTGCCCTTTAAACTGACATGATATCTACTACTGACTTTTAAATACTCCTCTAACAAGAGACCTTACTTACATACTATTTAATATTTATATAGGACATTTTGAGAGAAAAGACACCTTGCCCAAGAGGAAACAGTTTTGCACACTGTTCTTGCTCATTTCCTTCAGGAAAAGCGGGTTAGAGCTAGTTCTTTCATTTTTATTTATTTATTTTTAAGTGTTTGTTTATTTTTAAGAGGCAGAGAGAGTGTAAGCAGGAGTGGGGCAGAGAAATAGGGAGAGAGAGAATCCCAAGCAGGATCTTTGCTGTCAATGCAGAGCCTGACATGGGGCTTGAACTCATGAACTGTGAAATCATGACCTTAGCTGAAGTTGGATCCTTAATCGACTGAGCCACCCAGACGCCCCTCATTTTTATCAGTAGTAGGGCAACAGAGGCAAGGGGAGTCGGTGACTCTGCTTTCTGTCTTGGCACCTGTTTGTTGAGTCACTGTCGACCCTCAGCTCAGCCTGGGCCTCTGTCTCATGCTCATGCCTCTGTCCCACCTTCAAAGTCTATGTGGCTGGACACCGTGTTCGGGCTACATGTAACTCGTCCTAGGAGCCAAAAGCATCTTTGCCTTTCAGGGTAATGTCTTTATTCAGAAAAAAAAAACAAAAACAAAAAAACAAAAAACCAAAAAACCTTCAGGAGAGTTTTTCTCCCAGTTAAATTCATAACAACAGATGAACTTTCCTGTGTTTGTATTCTTAAGATACGTTCTGATCTAACATTTGATGTTGTCTTTTATTTGCTCACACAATCACATGGCCTGGAAAACACCGTGGAAAACCACAAGAAATGTGAGTCTCTGCAGTGTCCCCATTTCTGCTGGTGGCAGAGTGGGAGAGAGTTGGAACTACATGGGGGCCTCCTCAGATGTTCTGAGAACTGGAGCAGAAGTTTGAGAGAGGAAACTGGAAACAGTTCACGGCAACAACCCTCCACTGTCCAGCTATTTGATTTGGGTCTGGGGTATGGAGGGTCTGCTCAGTGCATTCATTTGGTGGAACCACTCCAGTAACTCTACCCCTGGAAGGGTCTATGAGTCGGCATATGGTGGGAGCTTGGGGCAGTTCCATCCCTGTAGGGCTCAGTCCCTCTCAGCGGGTGACCCTGTCAACGGTGGACGTCCACCAGCCACCATCAGGCCTCAGTCAGCTTGGCCGGAGGCCTTTCACCAGTTCCTGGCTGCTGGCTGGCCATCACAGATTTCTCCCCATTGACGATGACCTTAAAGAATCCTTGAGCCCTGCTAATGGCAGGCTTTTGAGCAGCTAGCGTGACACCTTTCTTTTGTTTTCTGGTGACAGGTGTGTTTTCCCTTGTATACCTCCCATGAACTTATATAGGTCAAAACTGTTTGCCAGGAAACAGGATAATTACCAGAAAGAGAGGCCCCGGAGAGGAAGTGGCATGTGTGATACACACACTTGTAATATATCACAGTGCTTTCACTTTCTGTTAATTGATTAATCAATCAGTCGATAGATCACATAGTACTGGAAAGGACTGCTTATGTACATTGTAAAATAATTTTAGAATATTATTTCAGAAACAGGTAGCATTAGAGATAATCATCACCACTGCAAAGTCCTATTAAAAACGGTGTATTTTGCCTAGGGAAGAACGGTCCTCAGAGTTTAAATGCTGTTAATTTCGTGTACTCCATTTAACACTGGTCTCAGATGATCTGAGACAAAAGGTTTCTGTGGTAAATTATATCTGGGAAGCATGCCAACTAGATTAGCTCCCAAAGACTCTGGTATATCTTAGTAATTAACAGGCTCTGAGAAAACTTACAGAGAGAAACCCATTTAACGCTATATAAGTATATTCTAGTATTTTTCCTGTTTTTGGTCACAAGTACTTTTATTTATTAATACAACAGACACCTATTTGAGGGCCTGTCAATTCTTCTGGACCTAGGGGTACAGCTGTGATAAGGTCTTTGCTTTCATACGCTTATGTTGTGGAACCTTTATTTTTAACCAAAATTTTCCTCCAAGTGATAGCAGTTCATAGGACGCATGCTCTATGCCACATATTTTGGGAAACACAACTTTATGTTGATGAGCTCCCGAGAAAAGTGTGCATTTTCCAATTAGAATGCTTCCAGCCATAGTCTGAGATGCACAAAATTAGAATAGGAATCTTCTAGATAGTGAATGATGTGAGAATGGCTGGAAAAGTATAAAACATGATACCTGCCTCTCACTTTGTCAGCTCCTTTTTTTTTAATTTAATATAATTTAATGTCAAGTTGGCTAACTTACAGTGTATACAGTATGCTCTTGGTTTCAGGAGTAGATTCCTGTGATTCATCGCTTATATACAACACCCAGGGCTCCTCCCAACAAGTGCCCTCCTCAATGCCCATCACCCACTTTCCCCACCGCTGCCCCCACATCAACCCTGTTTGTTCTCTGTATTTAAGAGTCTCTTATGGGTTTGCCTCCCTCTCCGTTTGAAACTATTTTTTCTCCTTCCCTTTCCCCATGGTCTTCTGTTAAGTTTCTCAAGTTCTACATATGAGTGAAAACATATGCTGTCTTTCTCTGACTGACTTATTTCACTTAGCATAATACCCTCCAGTTCCATCCACGTTGTTGCAAATGGCAGAATTTCATTCTTTCTCATTGCCAAGTAGTATTCCATTTTATATATAAACCACATCTTCTGATGAATGGATAAATAAGATGTGGTTTATCAGCTCCTTTTCTTTAAAATATAAAATTTATTGTCAAATTGGTTTCCATACAACACCCAGGGCTCATCCCAACAGGTGCCCTTCTGAATGCCCATCACCCAATTTCCCCTCCCTCCCACCCCCCATCAACTCTCAGTTTATTCTCAATTTTTAAGTGTCTTTTATTGTTTGGCTCCCTCCCTCTCTAACTGTTTTTTCTTTCCTTCCCCTCCCCCATGGTCTTCTGTTAACTTTCTCAGGATCCACTTAAGAGTGAAACCATATGGTATCTGTCTTTCTCTGCCTGACTTATTTCACTTAGCATAACACTCTCCAGTTCCATCCACATTGCTACAAAAGACCATATTTCATTCTTTCTCATTGCCACGTAGTATTCCATGGTGTATTTAAACCACAATTTCTTTATCCATTCATCAGTTGATGGACATTTAGGCTCTTTCCATAATTTGACTATTGTTGAAAGAGCTGCTATAAACATTGGGGTATAAGTGTCCCTATGCATGAGCACTCCTGTATCCCTTGGGTCAATTCCTAGCAGTGCTATTGCTGGGTCATAGGGTAGATCTATTTTTAATTTTTTGAGGAACCACCACACTGTTTTCCAGAGCAGCTGCACCAATTTGCATTCCCACCAACAGTGCAAGAGGGTTCCTGTTTCTCCACATTCTCTCCAACATCTATGGTCTCCTGATTTGTTCATGTTAGCCACTCTGACTGGTGTGAGGTGATATATCAGTGTGGTTTTGATTTGTATCTCCCTGATGAGGAGCAACGTTGAGCATCTTTTCATGTGCCTGTTGGCCATCTGGATGTCTTCTTTAGAGAAGTGTCTATTCATGTTTTCTGCCCATTTCTTCACTGGCTTATTTGTTTTTCAGGTGTGGAGTTTGGTGAGTTCTTTATAGATTTTGGATACTAGCCCTTTGTCCGATACATCATTTGCAAATAGCTTTTCCCATTCCGTCAGCTGCCTTTTAGTTTTGTTGATTGTTTCCTTTACAGTGCAGCTGTATCTTATCAGCTCCTTTTTGTGCCACAGGGACATCAGCTTGTGAGGGCCTCACACTTGGCCCCAGGGCAACTTCAGGTCATGGTCCCTGTTGGTCTTCTAGGATCCTTAGGCAGATTTCCATTAGTCCAACTCCCACATTGGACCTCCACCGACAGCTAGGTGGTGAGTAGGCCTCAGTGTTCTGAAATGGTCCCTTTTGTCCCCTTACTTCTGTGGGTCTGGTTTGGCTTCACTGAACTTCACTGTCCGCTGAGCTCCTGGTAATTAGAGAATTTCCTTTCTGTTCATAGGATGCAAGCTCTGTATTTATTTCCTGTTACCACTTCACTAGACACAAATCCACATCTTCATTCGAGTACGTGACCACATCCAAACCAGGTTTTAGAAATAAGTTTCCTATCACTGTTCAGTGGAATATCTTGGTTTATTATTTTTCTGTTTTCAAATTAGTTTTGCTTCTAGCTCATTCCTTTATCCCAATCATGTTAGTTTGCACAAAAAGCCACATTGTGGCTGGGAGTTGTTAAGACAGGCTTGGACCACCCCACAGCACCCCCCACCCCCCCGCCTTCTGAGAAAGGCAAATGAGTGCTTATTGCTGTAGACAAACTTCAAATGTCCTAGCTCCTGCAAACCCCTCAAGTTAACCCAATACAAATATCACTTCCACAGTTTCAATCAAACCTCAAACACTGTGCCAGAAATTAGTATGCTAGAGCTCCAGATGATCAGCATCATGAAAAGCATTTATGCATTCTATGGACTGTGACTACATGTTTAATATCCAATTAAAGAATAGGGACTTTTGCTGGTGATGATAAGAGACAAACAAAGTAGTAATTACACAGAGAGATATGGGTGATGCGTGATTACAAAGTACAAAATTAGACACTGACTGGAATTTTCATACCTCCACTAAATTGTTCCCAGAGTCAGACTTTGATTTTGGGATTCTATAATTACATAATCACAATTTACACTTGTCCATAAAAAGTGTACCTATAATATATGCAATGTTTCCAAGGCATATATATTTTTTTCAGGAACCACTTGGACATTCTGGTGGAAGAGTTGATTTAGTGTGTAATTAGGAATGAAGTTTCCAAATTAGACTGAGACCAGATTCTGCATCTGGGAAATAGAAATTAGGAATGGTGCCAGATCTTCCCCAGTGTCTTTGATTACCCTTCAAAATCCTGAAAGTTTCAGAATTAGCATCAGTAGACCTAAGAACAATGTCTGTTAAAGCGACAGATTGAATAATTGGCTGCCTTTTCCTCCAGGACACAGATTGTTCACACAACAGTGATCAATTTCCAGTTTCCCCCAGCACCCTTCAGGGCCCTGACTACCCCATACAGTGGGGTACCCTGGGGTAGGTGGAGATCAGGATGCGTTTCATAGTCTTGGGGATGATTTCTAACCTTGTGATGCACTATAGCATGGAAGGAAGAGCTACTATGTCTGTGTTCTGCTCAGCAGGTCGAATGTTTTTGACATTTATAGAGATGGGTATACTTTTCCATATCACAGCTTTATTTATTTATTTATTTATTTATTTATTTATTTATTTTTAATGTTTATTTGAGAGAGAGAGAGAGAGAGACAGTGCATGAGTTGGGGAGGGGCAGAGAGAGAGAGGGAAACACAGAATCTGAAGCAGGCTCCAGGCTCTGAGCTGTCAGCACAAAGCCTAACTTGGGGCTCAAACTCATGGACCGTTACATCATGACCTGAGCTGAAGTCCAACACTTAACTGACTGAGCCACCCAGGCGCCCCATATCTTTTAAAGACTCCTTTTAATTGTATCCACCCCTGCCCTGCACTATGCCAGCATACATTCCATAAAGGGGGTCCTTTTTGTGGTTTCCTTCAAGGTCCCATCTGAAGCTTTCACTCTCTTCCTCTGTGCTCTTGGCATTTTGTGAAACACACATTCAGTGAACTCTGTAGAGGTGTCTAGATTGTCATGGGCATCCCTGATACCTTAGCATCAAGTGTAGCACTCAAACATGCATATGTGTTCTCAGAATCTAGTATTCACAGGACAGGTGAGGTGAATAAGAAAGTTCCGCCTATACAGCAGACAGCAGAAGGATAAAGGATTCTAACTCCCATGTGGTGAAGCTGTCTGAAGCCCAGTGGAGAGGCAGAACACAGAAGTTCTTATCTCTGAGTTTAAAAAGAACCAAAGTTAGAGAAGATGATAACTATCCTAAAGTTTCCATCCTATAGCTGTAGGGGTGGAGTCCTGAAGGAGCAGGTAAGGGGTTTGCTAATTTTGATGCCTTCTATATGTGTCCGGGTAGAGATCAGTTAGGTTCGTTAACACTTAAAAAAAAGTGCTTTGCATTTATTTCGGAGGTGTCAAGGAAGCAGGTGTGGGGGTGGGGAGCTGAGGAGCATCTTGAAATGAAAGTGGTCCCTACTCTGTAGCCTGAAAAGCTAAATTTTGACAATCAGAGAGTCAGGGAGCAAAACCCCTGGGCCTGTAAGAGAAATAGAAAAAATATAAGAGAGAACTTACTTTATGCTAGACGTTATGGTAGATGCTTTGCAAACATTTTGCTATTTAATCCTTAAAACTGTATCATTGGCCCAATTTATAGATGAGGAAATGGAAGATGTTTGGGATGAAGCACCTTTGCTCCATGCCACACAGGTCATGCAGAGAAGAGCTGGGGATTTGCTCCGGCTCCTCCAGCTGCACCAGGGTAATTTTCTGTACCAAAGCAGCTAAGCATAAGGATTCAATATTTGAATATACTGTGAAATGATCGTCACAATAATTCTAGTTGCTGTCTGTCACCACACAGGGTTACCAAAATTTTTTTCTTACAGTGAGAACTTTCAAGAACCACTCTTCCAGCAACTTTCAAATATGCAATAGAACACTGTTGGCTGTAGTCACATACGCTATGTTATATCCCAGCACTTACTTATTTTATAACGGAAGGTTTGTTCTTTTTGACCATCTTCACCCATTTCACCTCCCCACTTCTATCTATCCTTGCCTCTGACACCACCCATCTGTTTTCTGCTTATGAACTTTTTGAGGATAGAGATGGAATCTTTTGCTTCTTCGGGTCACCTCTCATTTGCTCCGTAGTGCTTTGCACATAGAAAGTACAATCAGTAGTTCCTGCTTTTATTTGGAAACCACACCCATAAGTCCAAAGATTGTACTTCCGCTTGGTCTTATAATAGCAAGACTGACTTTTTAGTGAAGAACGCTTTCTTTGACCAGCCCTTAGCACGTGGAGATTAATTCGCTGAGCCTTTCTCCTTGATCTAGGACATGCCGACTGAGTCTCATGTTCCCGTGGTTCTCATCAAGGAACCCTGAATAGTTTTCAGGTCGGACACAAAAACAAAACCAGCACGCCCACATTTGACTGTTGATTTTCACTTGATGTAACCAGTTTTGGTCTCTTGAAACAACACACAATTGCTTGCCACTTATTTGAGGCACACTGTCTGTGACCTCGTCCTTTATGGAAACACCATGACATGGGTTTACAGTCAGAGTTGGGCATATGGTGGATGTATTTCAGGAACCCTAAGAAGGGCACAATATTTCCCTACTCATTGTAGTCAATGAGTACCTATCTTTGACATGTTGCAAGTTTATTTATGGAGTCCAAATTATGAGAGTTAATCCTGTTTTGTCAAAGCCTTGTATGACATCCCTCTGATTAGGACTGTGCATGGTGATTTATTTTCAGCAACGGAACATGGCATGATGTGCCATCATTATTCAACATCTCATTTGAGCCCTGGCAGATCACTTGGAGCTATTCTGCATAGGCGAGTACTTAGCATAGTTAATGTGCTTCACCAACAGTTGACATTCTGATCAAAGATTTTGAACACAAAAACATTTCTAACTTTTTCTTTCCCTTTTCCTTTGGTATTTGTTTGGTCTCCTGGGGTCAGTTTTATTCAGTGACAGAAAGAATATATATTTTCCTTTAGTGTTAGAAGTTTTACTCAAGTGTGTCTTTAAAAATGGGGAAGATATAGGGAAAGCATTTTATCTCCCTGGTGTTGTTTTCCTTTTGTTTCAGGCTGGTTTCCATGCACTGTTGGCAGGCGGCACGATGCACTATCAGCTCCAGGGAATGAGGGCTCACCATGTGAAACTGCCGTGTGCACACCTGTGACCTTGGGTCAGTCACTCAGCCTCTGTGGGTGTCCCAATTTGTGAAGTCAGGACAATGATACAATACCATTATTCTAATATTATCCAATAGATGGTTATACATGTAATGTTACCCACCAGAGATAGCTCACCATTAAAAAACATTTTTTTTGAAGTTTTTAAATTTATTTTGAGAGACAGAGAGAGCAAGCAGGAGTGGGGCAGAGAGAGGGAGAGAGAGAATCTCAAGTAAGCTCCACACTGATGGCTTTAACTCACGAACAGTGAGATCATGATGGGAGCCAAAACCAGAGTCAGATGCTTCACCGACTGAGCCATCCAGGTGTCCTGACATTGGGCATCATTTTGAAATCTGAAAAGAACAGTGCAAACATAAAAGTATTTGTTCCCATTTGCTTTACTTTCCATGTTCTGTGCCTTTTGAATGTTTTTGGGACTGAGTTTTAGCTTACTTCCTTTGGTCTTTGGGAAATCCCTGTGCTGGCCTCTTAAGACCATCTTGATGTGTCCGTAGCTTTGATCTACTGCAAATTCCTGCCTCTAAACCTTTGCTCTTGGGATCTCTGAATTCACATTTGCCCCTTTTCCTTCTCTAGCATCTCTTCGTCTTCCTGTTGCTTTTTCCCCACCACAGACCACTGTCTGTTTCTTCTGTATCCCAACATTTTCTTCTTTCATTCACCTGTTTTTCCTTCTCTCAGCCTCTGTTTTGCAAGTACCAAAAATAGCTAAAATTCTAAGAGTAATTCATCCTCCTCCGTGGATGCATTTCATGCGTTTCCTGCTGCAGCTTTAGTGGCCCCAGTGGCCAAGCTCATCTGCTCACACAGCTTGACTTGTCCCTACTGGACTTCTAGCTACTGCCCAGGGTTATCTCCGAAGCTCCCGACCGGACTACCCACCAACTTCCTGCACATCTCTGGGGACCACTTGCTGGCACCTCCAGCTACACACGCCCAAGCTGAGCTGTGTTTCTTCTTTTCCAAACCCTGCCCCCAAAGACCAAAACCTGAGGGGACCCCTCTCCTTCCCCATCTCCTAGAGGCATTTCATCAGCCACTCCTGGAGTATTTGTTCTTAGGTCTGTTGGTGGCCCTCCAGACACCCTGCCAGGACTCTGTTCAGACCTTCCCCATCTGATTCAGCATGAACGTGTTTGTTGTGCATGCACTAGCTGGCAAACACCTTGAGAAGGAATATGTTACAAGTCTGCATTCTCAGTGACTTGCCTGTAGTGCCCAGCACGTGTTTTCAGAGCAAGAGGTTGGATATCCTGAGGCTGAGCCTTCCTCATTATTGAAATATACCTTTAGGAGAGGGTCTCTAGAGGTCTGCCCCATGGTGTTCACCTCAGAAGAACCAGTCAGGGTGTGAGCTCCTGGATCACATGGGTGTGGTGGCTGTCAAGGGACCCCTTTGACTAATTTTGTGTCTTATGAAATTTGGTTTGAGTATTCCTTGTGAGGAGACCACCTAGTTGTTGTTGTTGTTTTCAATGTGTATTTATTTTTGAAAGACAGAGACACAGACAGAGTGCGAGCAGGGGAGGGCAGAGAGAGAGAGAGGGAGACACAGAATCTGAAGCAGGTTCCAGGCTCCGAGCTGTCAGCACAAAGCCTGATGAGGGGCTTGAACCCACAAACCGTGAGATCATGACCTGAGCTGAAGTTGGACGCTTAACTGACTGAGCCCCCCCAGGAGCCCCAGGAGACTACCTAGTTGTTACCTAGCAGGGAGTACCTTGCAGAGGTCTTGTAGACTACAGAATGGTGCTTAATTCACCTAATTAGCTAAATGTGACACCACACACACACACACACACACACACACACACACACACACACACGCTTTGCAGAAAGGAAAGATTTAAGTTCCGGAACAGGTGGAGGGGTCATCGTCATGAGTGTCAACGAGTGTTCTCCACACTTCTCCTGGGCTTCGTAGAGTAAGAGTAGCTGCCGAGGGTTGGATTTGTCCTGCGGGTGGCACACCCTGGGGATGGGGAAGCCCTCTGGTGGCCAGGATGTGTGGTTGCATCCTGCCTCTCAGCCACCAGATGCTACTTTCCTTATCTGTTGAAGCTATGCTCTTATGGCTATCTCTGCAGGGTAAGTGTGCCTGTGTGTGTGTGTGTGTGTGTGTGTGTGTGTAGCAAGCTGAACAGTATGCTTATGAACAGTTTCATAGCCCTTTGTGACCTGCAGGGCATTTATAGTTAGAATGTTACACGTTGGCCCTATGGGCTGGGAGAATTACCACCCCTTTATACAAAAGAGTGTGGAGTGAGTGAGATTATGATTTGCCCAAGGCCACATAGCTTCTAAGTGGGAAAGCTGGGGCTAGAAGTCATGTCTCCTGTTCTTAACTCTATTATTTTATTTTATTTTTGAGAGAGAGGGAGAGAGAGAGAGAGAGAGAGAGAGAGAGAGAGAGAGAGAGAGAGAGCGCAAGCTGGGGAAAAGGGCAGAGGGAGAAAGAGAGAGAGAAAGAATGTTAAGTAGATTCCATGCTTAGCATGGAGCCCAACTCAGGGCTTGATCCCACGACCCTGGGATCATGACCTGAATCAAAATCAAGAGTCAGAGGCTCAACCAACTGAGCCACCTAGGTGCCCCTGGCTCTAAATCTAGTGTTGCCTGTCATGAAAGACCTATCAGTTGCACCCAATGAGTTTCTCAAGAATTACCTACCATTCCATGTCATGTAACCAGTGAGAGTCTGGGCTTCAAATGCTTTCCTCTAGTAGAAAAATGATCGTGTTCCAAAGTGGTCACACTGGGTGTTAAGTGGTTAGCTCTCCATTCAGCTACCCAAATGTGCCTCAGTGTTGGACGAGAGGGGTCTGTTAAAAAAAATTAGAAAAGTGAGCAAGTCAAGGACAGTGTGGGACAGTTCATTCTACCTCTGCCAGTGGTGCCACGGTGACATTTCCAGGGAGTCGGGGGTGGAAGTCTGACGTCTCATCCCTTCACGCCCCACCCCGTGCATTCTCCTCTTCCCTACCCTCTTTTTTCACCACTAACCCTTGTCATTTGCCAACCAGTGAATGAGTCAGGGGCATTGTCAAGTGAGCCTGCAGACAGAGGACTGTCCTTTATCCAGTGGAGAGTTACAAAGGGAGTAGAAGCCATGTTCCCTGGGGTGAGCAAGGTTTATGGTCCAGCTTTTCCGAATGTAAAGGGCAGCTTTTAGACTCAGGAGTGGATTTTGACATCAAATAGCACCAAGACTGCCTTTTTTCCTGGGATAATGTGTTTAGCTTCTGTCAGTAAATAGCAGGGATGTTCAAACAATATACTGGCAGCTGCTGAGCTGACCTACTGCATGTAAAGAATCAACTGAATAGAATTCACCAACTTCAACCACGTACATAACACGATGGCATTGATGGATCTGATTTAGATGTACTCTCAACTCTATTTCCAACAAAATTGCAGTCCAGTTATGACATGATCTTTCTGTGTCCTTTTCCAGGCAATTAATGAATCCCCAAAAACTTCCTTAAAATGTGTGATTGCTATCTGTCTGCTTTCAGCATAACCACAATTTAGCCACTATCGTGCATTCTGGTTTATCTTTGGTGTTATTAGCAGTTACAGCATGCCCTCTAAGTAAGGCTGCCTTATTCTAATGCTTGGGTGGGTAGCTTCTCTGCATTGCTATCTTTGATAGGAGACCATAGGAAGTTTCATCTATTTATGGGCATTTGCATAGCTGACATGAAGAAGATAGGCTGCAGTGAAAGATCAGATCTGACGGAGGTAGCGATTCTTAAAGGAAATAAGAGGAACATTCTTCCAAGGCTATCTGTAATCACCACTGCACCTGAAAAACCAGACTACATTTTCTGAACAGCATTAAATTCTGACAGCTGTAAAAGTCACACACATTTATTCTTGCTTCACATCAAGATTTAGTGGACAGGTTTACTTCAAGCATCATGTTGAGCTGATAAAGTAAGAGAGGGGGAAAAGAAAAACATGCTCACTACTTTTACAGCTCTAAAGTTAATGGCTTAAAAAATGTGTGCTCTTACTTTTTTTTTTTTTTTTTGCATGGTTCGTGGAAAAAACAGTGCCTCAAGTTATACTAATGTTGTCATGGTGATTCTATGAAGGCTCTTTTCATCTTGTGGCTGTAGATTTACCCACAGGCACTGCTGAGGCGTCCTGAGACGATTGTTCCAGCAGCTACGGGCCTTGGGGGACATGCACTTAAGGTATTTGTACACTGGCAGGATTGTCAGTCACCCCACAGTGGGCTCTCCCACCAGGGAATTTAACTCCAGAGTGGATACACTCAGGGCCTTAGCAAAAGGGAGTAGGAACGGAATAGAATACAAGGGTAGGCAGATGTACATAGAGAAGAAAGAGAAAAGGATCAAATCCAAACAGAAATTCTGAAGAAGCTGAAGGAGAACCTAAAAAGTCTACTAAAGGTGTTATTTCCTTGAAGAGTTAGGGTCTCCACCCATTCTACAATGAGTGATTTTGAGTGAAGGACACGTGACAACACATTTCCCTGGCCAGAACACTGGTTCTCTGTGACTTTGTGGCCTCCTTTGGTGTCATTGTCTATTAGAAAAAGCATGTGGCTACTGTATGGGCAGGAAAGCCAAGTGCTGCATCCCTGTCTGGTGGGCCACTGAAGGGTTGAAGTGGATCCCTGCGTGTGGCATATGGAAGTACCATAGGAGGCTCCGGGGTCTTCTAGTGCCGGGGCTGTGCAAGGAGCTAAGGACGTCTACTCGTTTTCTGGAATGTTCCTCATGGAAGTTCTTCTACCATCACTAGCATCAAGAGAAGTCCAGGACATTTGATTTTCTTCTTCCAGCAACTGTGACTTTCCACTTAATATTGGGTTAGAACTCACATTAGGAATATTTTGGAATTATAGGAAATTTTAATGGTCATTAAGTATAAATTCTAACAGAAAAATGACAAACTACTTACTTCCAAATAAAGTGAGGACAGTATTTATTTTCTACCAGCAGAACCCGAAGGAGTACAAACCCCGTATGATATTCTGAGAAACCTCGTCCCCTCACGCACCCCTGTACCCATTCATCGTAGCGTTCAAAGCCGCTGTTCACGTTGACAGCAGTGGAACTTGAACGGTTCCCAAATCTCACAGTCTTGCAAGCTGAATCCAAATGCTTAAATGCAGATGACCCTCGGCCACAGGACCCAGGTGACGGGGGCAGGAAGGGCTTTTATTTCATAGACTCCTATAAACAAGCTGCTTATAAAAAGGTGGAAAAGAGTTGTGGTCCTGTCAGTGCTTTCGACAAAAGACCCGCGGCAGTTGGGAGAATCTAGTGAAGCCGAATTTAATGTTCCCATTAAAGTGTTTGAAATTTTTATTCATGTAAGAAAAATGCCTTTGCTTAAAGATAGTTCGAGGCAATAAACAACAATATGGAGAAAACTTTGAATTTAAAGCAGGTTTTAAAGAGACTACTTTCCACAGGCAAGTTTTCCAGCATCTTGGAAGAACCCCCAAGAGCTCAATTTAAAATTTACAAAAGTGTACTGGGTTTCAAGTTCCTGAATTCAGCCAGTGGGGAAAGATGATCTTGAGGGAGGAGATGTAAGCATGGAATAATAGCCATCCTGTGGCGTGACTGAAATCTCTCCAGTGACACGGGCACTCAGCCTTGTCTAAAGACCCTAGACGCAATGCAGACATCTGGGAGAGTATGAGGGGCAGCCTGGAAAGTGTGGGTGGGAAGAGGCAATGAAGAACCTAGGGGAAAGCAGAAACCAGACAGACACAGAGGCACAGCGGTACCTGGGACTCTAAGACACAGCCCCTGGAATGTAGACTGTGCAGAGAAGCCCAGGAGTAGAACTAGAATGATGGAGTCAAGGCAGGAGAGAAGGCAACAAAAGGAAAAAAAAAATACTTTGTACTGATGTAATAGTGAAGGCTCTCGACTAAAGGATGACCCTTTCCAATATCCTGGGGCACACAAGGAGCTGTCCAGCAAGACCATATGCACTAGGGACTCTCAACAAGTCAATGGTATAAATGTAAGACAGATTTTTGGCAATTCAACTTTACAAAAGTAAGACATTTGTGCTATGCTTTAGCTTACTTCTCAAGAACTAGTTGGAGAAGAGATCAGCCCTGCCAGGAGAACCCAATGGTGATTCCACCTAGTTGGAACAACAACAACAACAACAACAACAACAACAACAAACCTAAGCATTATTCATTACCTTCGAATGCAAGCGGTGACCCTAGGAGATACTGTGCCCTGATTGCAGAAAGGAAAGAAACAACAGTCTTCAAAAGTAATTGAAAAGTTGGGAGTTTTGGAACGGAAATGCCAATTTAAATCATGACACGGGAAGATGTGGTTAGCAACTGTCAGTAGCATTTTATTTAGAGGACAAGATTGCAACTAATATAGGCAATAGTGAGAAAAAAAAGCTCAAGAAGTCATCTGAATGTGATTGATAACCAAGAAGTATTTCAGTGATGGAGAGTCAATGGCATTGTCTGCAATAAAAAGCGAATCAGATATAATCTTGGTGATTAGGAACACTATCTTTGAGTAAATTATCCCAAATCATGACTTACAGAGCCCAAGTAGATAATTCTCTATTTCTGATGAGTTTACGAGAAATTGCATGGCTGTTTGGGGACATCTTTGGTAGTAGGTTGCAATAGTGTTAGGAAATAGTGAACAGCTCAGAGACACAAAGGACATTCATAATGATATATTTAAAGGAAGAGAAGTAAAATGTTAAAAACCACTACCTCCACTACTGTTGAAATTCATTTCTGAGAGGCTGCTCACAAACTCTTAGCTGCTGATTCCAAAGCCCCTTTTCGGTCCACATTCTGCCCAGCTTGAGAAGTGTTGGGAATTACTGCCTATCAAGTGCAGGCATCTGCCAATGTTCTACCACTGATGTCTCCTCATTCTCCTTGGTGATTGATGCCCTGTGAAAACCTTTTCTTTCAACTTTATGTCTCCATAACTCTCCAGAGAGCTGCACTTGTAGTTCTGACCGCCATGCTAAGATTTGATCACATCTTCAATCACTCATTAACATGTACTTGTGGAGGGCCTAAGACTCCAGAGAAAGTACTCAGCACAGAGATGTTGTATCTGGAGCATAGCAAGGAGTTGGTAAAGCAAGGAGGTGTGGGAGGGACAGACATCTGAAGACCTGGAGGCCCCAGACTGGCACGCTGCACGTGGAGAGGTATGCCTAGAGCACGGGGTGGGGGTGGGAGGGTGCACAGGTCGAGGTAGGTAGGCATGAACTCAGAAAGGGCCCTGGTTGCCATTGTAAGGAACTGGGGTTTTGTTATGAAGCTTACCAGGAGCTATTGAGGGATTCTAATGACAGCTATGATGTGTTCAGTTTTGCCTTTTAGAAGCATCGCTTTGGTGGCAGAGAGGAGAATGGCTTGAAAAGGGTCATATTGGAAGCCAGAGGACCAGTTAGACAGCCACGGCAGGCCCCCGGTGAGAGGTGTGGGAAGCCTAAGATAAGGTGCTAGCAGTGTGGGTCCAAGGGCATATTCAGGAGAGTGAACTGGAAGAGACCTATAATCAGTCAAATGTGGGCGGTGGAGCGTCTGGAGTGACCATCAGGATTCTGACTGGGGAATTTGAGAAGATGGTTGACACTTCTCATCAAAAGAAGGAAAATGTAAAGGAGGTGGACTCTGAGGAAAAGATGAGAACCAGAGACCGCTCTCCATCTCTCCCGTTCTCTCTCTGGTGTGACATCTCAGAAGGGATTGTATAACAAATAGTAGAAATTCAGTATATGAAAGATCACCGTTGGAACATAATTCTTACCTTTGAGCCAAAAGAATAGTTATATAAACATAAGTTTCCTCTGTCTTCTCTCTCATGTATGCACAGGTGTGTGAGAATACACACACATGCACACACGCTCTTGCTTAGGAAGAAGAATCAGATTCAGTTATACTTTCAATGACATGCCCTTGAGAAAAGTCGTTTTTTTCATGGATTTTCCATACACCATCTGGGATGCCCACACACTTCCTCGAGTGTGGAGATGCTCTATGTGGCATTGGCACTTTTTTAGGGTGAATAATTTTGTAGGTCTGCTGTTTACATCAGTGGTTTTGCTGTCCTAGTCTCAAAGAACTTTGGGTACAGAATGTCTTTTCAAGTTCCTGTTCTTAAAAGGCTTGACATCAGTCCTTCCTGGAAGGGGAGCCTTCAAAACAGGGAGTTCAGCTGAAATTATTTTAGCTGGCTAAGTTTTGTTTTTTGTTTTTTTTTTTTTTTTTTTTTTTTTTTGTATTTTGGTAAACTTCCATGAACACATTTGGATTCCCACAAACTCATACATTTATGTCTTCACAGTTCTATATTTTAACAAGGTCTACAATGACTTACTATCCTCTTCATTGAGTTATTCTTATTGTCAGTCACTTCTTAGACATGTCATGGTTCCAGACATGTCACACTCCTGATGGCTAGCCCTGCCCCAGTTTGTAGGTACCTCTTACTTGCCTCATGTGCTGTGGCTTCCACAACCGGGTGGTGCACAGGGTGCGGCTGGCCAACTGAGGCCAGACTGGACCCCCTTATATCCTGGCCATGGAGCTCTGATGTAAGTTTGTGTGTTGACTCATCTTGAGCACAAAGATGACTAGAACTGCAGAGTCTTTGCATAGATGTGGCTTTTTAGTCAAATCTTCTGCATCCAGATGAATTTTGATTCCAGGAACTCAACTTTACACTTGTCTGTAGACTTGGTGTATGGATCTAGCCTGTGGTTTATAAAGACAACGTGAGGTAAAATATGAGGCACAATAATAAATACAACTAAGCTTATAACTTACTAGATTAAATTATACCCAATATTTAGCATATTATGTATTAAACATTATGCATTAAATTGAATATATTAAATACTTATAATAAATATAAAATAATAATAATAGTAAGAGTCAAGACTAAAGTAAGACACATTCCACTACACATATGCATGTGTGTGTATGTGTGTGTGTGTGTGTGTGTGTGTGTGTGTGTGATATGCATTTGTGTGCATGTGCATATATTTGGCAGTAGGCCAGGGTTTGGTGAGAAGGGGGACTGGGACATTTTGCTCTGGGTAAGGAGAGTGGAAAAGCTACTGAGCTACTGATCTGAGCTACTGACCTTGCTGGGCCATGTGGTGCTGCTTAGAGCTCAACCTTGTGGCCCTGGGTAACTGTGAGCAGTGAGGGAGGTGGAGAATGGAAGGGGCAGGGGGGAAGGAGGAACTTGGAAAGGGTCAGTGAGGTGTAGGGGAGCCCAAAGCAAAGACAAAGGTTTTGCAGAAGGTGCAGCGTCTGGTTCAGACTCAACCCCAGATTCATCCTGGGACGTCCCACAAGTCACTTAACCGCTGACTGCCATGTCCCTCCCTGGTAGAATTGGGACACTAGAGCGTGGCTGCAAGACTGAGAGATGCCCTGTGCAGACTGCCAAACACTCAGCAGGTTCCCACTGCAATATGGCGGCCAAGAGCTGAGAGAGCCAGTACTTTGGAGCTCTGGAGCTCTGGAGTTCAGGGAGTGGTGGGTGTGAGGACCACTTACCAGCTGCATGACTTTGGGAAGCAGTTAACCTCCGTACACCTCATTTGCTCATCTGTAGAATGGAATGACCAGAGTGCTTCCATTGCTGTGTTTTGAGGAGGCTAAAACAGTGAGACAGGGCCTGAAGAGTGCCTTGTCAAATGCCACGTACAACCTCAATGTGGGAAAAATGTTAGCTATTGCTAATAAGTGATGGCCATCCGAGATTTTCTCATGTCCAATAATACTGTTTCTGACCTTTCCCAGGGCCACAGGATGTTTTTAACATGTAGAAAGTTCTTCAACTGTTTGTTTTCAGTTTTCTTTTTTGGTCCACTTGAACACAGACATGCCTGTAGAAGATGCTTAACTTGCAACTTGCACCCAACACATCAGTCCAAAAAGGCAACTTACAGCGCAAAGACTCAATCATTCCACTGGCTACATCCCTAAAAATCTTTTCGCAGAAAACCCTGCAAATAAATCCGAGTGTATCGCGAGTCAGAAAATTGAGTTATGTCGGTAGCCTGTGCCACCTTCAGTTGTATTCTGAAGGGGAAGGGGCTTTGTGAGGTGGACCCAGAGTTCTCCCGGAGACACTCATTCACTGGAACCATCTGCGCAGAGGCCCCTTGTGGCTCCCATGGAGATGAAATGCTGTCGAGAGCCATAATTCCCGCCAGCACGAAATAGCGGCCAGTGCCCGCTGCAGACCTGAGGGAACACTCATTGCTCACTCTAGTTATGTGGCTCTACACCAGGGCCACATCGGGGAGGTATTTTCACATGGCATACGATCCTGCTGCTGCGGTCTCAGAGGCTTGAGACTGCTGTGTGTTCAGCTTTTGTGATTTCCTCTTGTTGCAATAGGTTAATTCTGAAGCTCAGCCATGGGTGTTTGGGAACAGGCTTCACATTTTGTGTGTCAGTATCTTTGCCAGGCTACCAAAGTGCCCTCAAGCTACGCAATGTCAGAAGCCTGATTGTATTGGAGGTAGCAGGCTGGGGGACTGGGATGGGTTGTTGAATCACAGTGGGAGAGGGATCTGGTTCAAGGCCTGAGACTTCATTGTTCGCTCATCCAATACTTGTGCCTTGTCTGTTACACACTGGGTGACAAACTCTATGAGGGATATGGTAATAAATACGACCTTCTTCCTTCCCTCAAGGTGCTTCCATTCTGGTGAGCCAGAGGGACAGATAATTCAAAAGCGATGGTGGAGTTAAGTTCAGGTGCTGTGGGTCCTTTGCCAGCCTAACGGGGACTGCGTCCTCAGAGGAGATTTGGGGCTGAGGTTAGTTGGGTGTGAGAGCCCCTGGGGAGAGGAGAGTGGGGAGGGAGCCCTGACAGAGCAAATGGTGTGTTTGCCAGCCTGGGGCGGCGGGCAGGGGTGGGGAGTGGGGAGGAAGAGAGCATCCTGAATCAGGCTGAATTGTTAGCATTTGGTGTGTTTGTCTGAGCATAGATTTCACATGGTGGGGGTTGGTGAGGTACAGGCCTGGAGAGAGGGGAAGGATCTTATCGCGGCTTTTGAAAGTGAGACAAGAGTGTTATTTTGTAGGGTGATGCGGATACGTTGAAGGGTTTTAATCAGGGATAAAATAATCAGACATTTGCAAGGCCCCCTTCCAGAATTCACTCAAGAGACCAAATTACAGATCTGAAGATTGCTTGATGAGTAGAAAATTAGAGCAAAGGAGAAGATGATGTGAAGAAACGTCCCCAACCAAGGAGGCTGGCTGGAGGGTTTTTGTCTCTGTTGTCAGTCGTGGGATGTTCTGTCCAAAGAACTGATGCAGTCAGGCAAAACCCTTCCAGCTGTTGACAGCAGCCTCCTTTCTGGATAATTCCTGCCTCCAGGGCCTGTGCCATTATTGCATCACTGTGCTCTGTCCCCAAGATTAGTGCTTATCTCACACCCATCTCTTGTTAGATTGGCATTTTCCCAATGAGCTGTCAGGCTCCAGTCATTAGCGATATACCCAGATTTTGTTTTTTTTCCCGCGAGTTATCATAAGAATGATGGCAAGCTCACGTTGTCTCACTTTGGGGACAGATGCTGTTTGTGGCCAGCAGCTCCTAGTGCACCAGAGATTAGTCCCTGTAGATTAGCAGTACGGACAAAAACATAATAAACATTCATGCACGCATGCATGAATGAATGAACAAATGAATGAGACCTGATTGGATGAGAAGCGGCATGGTGGGGGTGAAACACTGGAAAAGTAAAGTAGAGGCATTTAGGTTTGATTTCTCTTCCATTTGCTATGTGACTTTGGGTGGATGATGAGATTTACTGGGGCTTTAGTTTTCTTGTGTAAAATATAGCTAATGGGGCAGTCCTCATACAGCTGCTGATAAGACTGGATAAGTTAGTGTCTTGGAAAATACTTTGTAAAGTGTTACTTTACCATATAAAAATAAAGCCTGTATTAAAGTGCTCACATTTTTACAAAAAAAAAAAAAATTACCAGCCCTTTTTTATTTTAATCCTCAAAAGAATCCTTTTTATTCATAAGAAAACTAAGAGGAAGGTGAGCTGCCCTGCTCATGGCCCAGGAGCTGTGCAAATAGACACAGAAGGTCTCCTAGGTCTGTGCTCTCACTGCTACACCCTTCAGCTTCTTAATGGAAACCAAAGGCTCATTTAAGTGGCTTCCACCACTAAATCAAGAACTCTGTGTACTTTTCTCCCTTGGAATTGGAAGTGCAGACACTTAATTATAACTTTTGATTGCTTGAAATTATAGGGCTATAGAGTTACTGGCACATGTTTCTGAGGAAAATCATACTCCAAACCCCGCGATAATCATCTCTGGTTTTTTGTATTCAAGATGGACGCAGGGAATTTGGCACCATTAGTCATAAACTCGCAGTGTTTCCTGGGATGACTTGAAGCCAACTCTTACAGACATAGGCAGGAGTTGTATGTACGTATGTCCACGATTGACTGAAAGCTCCATGAAGGTACACCTGTGATGTCCTGTTCATCGCTGTCTTCCACAACCTAGCACAAAAAACCAATCCTTGATGGATGAATGAATGAATGAATGAATGAGCTACATTACCCTTTGCTATATCCCTTCTATTGAGAATGTGCTTGCCTAGAGATTAGCCTTTTATTTTATGATAGACACGCTACACTGTATTAATTTGCTAGTGTTACCATAACGAAGTTCCACAAACCAGTGGCTCAGACAACTGAAATTTATTGTCTCAGTTCTGGAGGTGATAAGTCCAAGATTAAGGTGTCAGTAGGGATGATTCCTTCTAAAGCTGTGAAGAAGAACACGTTCCATGCCTCTCTCCTAACTTCTTTCTGGTGGTTTACTGGCATTCCTTTCTGTTAGAAGCATCACTCGTATCTTCTCTGTCTTCATCTTCATGGGAGATTTCTCCCTCTATGTGTGTCTATGTCCAGATTCCCATTCTTTTTTCCTCTTTTTTTTTCAGATTCCCCTACTTATGAGGACATCAGTTGTATTGGAGTAGAACCTACCCTGATTTCCTTTTAACTTGATTACATCTGCAAAGATCCTGTAGCCAAATAAGGTCACATGATGAGGTACTGGGGGTTAAGATCCAATATACCTTTTTCCAGTGGGGGAGCAATTCAACCTATAACAAGCATCATGTTTTCTTGTTATTTTTATTTTATTTTCTATAATTTTGTGAGTCCTGGCAATGGATATTAAGTATGTCATTGGTAAATCGCCCCCCCCCCCAAAAAAAAATTGACAAGATAGGGAAAGACTAAAGAAGATTGATAAAATGTTCAATAACATTATCCTCATCTCTATTCATAGGGTAAACAAAACAGACCTAACTTGGGATATGGGGTGGGGTCTTACCACAGTCTGTGACAGCCTTCTGCTGATGTGGCCTGTTCCTTGGGCTTCTGTTATTCAAATCAGCCTGTAATACTGATCCCAGTCCAGATGACCACCTGGGCTTCGCCCCAGTTAGTTACCAGTAGGCATATATAGAAGATCCATCCCTCTCCCCCCCCCCCCCCGGCCCCTTTGGTAGAGATGGTTCTAGAAAGAATGCAGAGCCCCATGCTATTTTTATTTTGAAATAGAAAATAACATCTTTCGCTATACCTGCTAGGTTTTTCTCTCTCATTAGAGTGAAACAGATCACTGCCTTGTGGAACAAGTGTTCTCTCATAAATGGCAGACAGAAGTTCAATGGTATCAGATCAATACCAATTTCATATTTAGGCCTGGGGATTATTCCCTGACAAGGCAGATGGGGCAGGGCATTCTGTCTGCTGCTAGAATTGTTAGCACATGTCTTACATGGGAGGCCAGAGGGCCGAATGCTTCCCTAGACAGCATCTTTAGGGTGCCGGGCTGATGTCTCTGTCAAAATAGAAAATACTAAGATCGCACCCATGAGAAGGGATTCTTTATGCACGGATTTTTTTCACTTGTAGATTTTCAGTCTGAAACCCTAACCCATGAAGAGGGAGAAGCTAAAATAACTAGAGGCAGCAAGCCAACTCGGGAGAGGTGATTAGACTCTGGGTGTCTTGTCCAATGAGCGTTAGTGGGGCTGTCCCCAAGGCTGCTTTGAGGAAAAGGCTCTGGGTGCAGTGCAAGATGAACTGGGGATTGAGGGAAGAGGAATGTGCAGGAATTAAGGGCTACATTTTTACCAAATCACATTTCCACCTGACATTTCTGCAAAGTTCTATATAAATGGCTTTGGATTTTTTCAACAGAGGTTTGAGATAACAATACTCAAAATGAATAATTTTTTTGTTTTTAGGCATGTGGATAGAAATTAGCTCTTTCTTTCAGTCTGGCATTGGTGAGCTCTGCTCCTGGCTATGAAATAGTTACCAGGCAGGACTGGGTTTTTGAGAGAGAGTCATACGGGGCCTGGGGTGTGTTGAGAAATAGCAAACTCCTGGGGGATTGTTGGCTGATGGAGGGTCGCCTGGGAAGCCTGCGTCCAGCTCTCAGGGGAGGCTTCCACTGATTTATTACAAGGAATGGCTCGTGTGATTATGGAGGCTGAGAAGTTCCACAATATGTCATCTGCAAGCCAGAGACCCGGGGAAGCTGGTGCTACAAGTCCTAGACTAAGGACAGGAGAAGAGCAATGTCCAGCTCAAGGAGTCAGGCAGAGAGAGCAAATTCTTCCTTCCTCTGTTCTTGTTCTGTTCAGGCCCTCTGCATATCGGAGGATACCCACCTTCACTGTGGAGGGCAATCTTCTTTACTTGGATTATGAATTCAAATGTCAATCTCATCTGGAAACACCCTCACAGACACATCCAGAAGTCATGTTTAACCAAATATCTGGCACACTATGATCCAGTCAGTTGACCCCAAATTAACATCACACCGTAGTAGAGGGGTGCTCTGCTGATGACAAGTCAACTTTGCTGACCTGTTGTCCACAACTGCCCCTCCCCCTCTGACCCCAATAGCAGTCTTAAGACTATTTAGTTATACAAAGACTCAAAAAATGCACCATACCTTGCTTGTCACATTTGCTTCCAGTCAGAATTCCCAGTTCCCCCCAAATTCCCATTTATAATTTAGTTGATCTAAAAATAAACCATTACAGCGAGAATTAGTCATACATACTAGGGTGTGAATGGTTATCTTAATTTTCTTGATAATATTTGCTATATATTATGGTCAAGAGAATGGACTCAAGAGGGGTCAGGCTGCCCAGATTTGAATCTTGGGTTTTGCACTTACTACTCGTGAGACATTTGACAAGTTATTTATCTTCTCTCTGTCTCAATTTCCTCATCTGTGGACTTCTCCGATGATATTTGCTTGGGAGATACTTTCAAGAAAGGGTCTTTGTCAATGACATCTCACCCATTCCTATGCCTCATGCCCAAAGCTGCCTTCCTAGAAGAATGTGGGTATTCTATTAACCTTAAGCACATTGAGTGTGTCTACCTTGTGCCAGATTATGTTTCTTCTTCATATCTTACACCTATCGTTTGACATCCCTACTCTCTAAATGGGAAAATCTCAGCTCACAGAAGGCTAGTCCTTTGCGGAATGTTAGAGCTGGTTTGCAGCAGCCCTGGGGTCCAAATCCTGGCGCTAGAATTCCAGATCCAATATCCTACCCCTTGCGCCACCACCAGTCGTCCACATGTAAGAGATGGCTTAGTGCTGAGACACTGACAAGTGTTGCGATGGCCCAGGACAGAGGGAGAAACCCGCACGCCGATGGGTGCCACCTGGTTCCATGTTCCGGGGTAGCTAGCTCTTCAGTCTTTATGAACCTCAGTTTCCTCAGATTTGTCAGACATGCTACTAATCTCCTCTAAAAGTATACATTTTAAGAAAGCAGTACCAGCGGAAAGTTTGTACTAAAACTTTGTACTAGCATCAGTGACTTGCCATATAAGTACCTGGGTTGTTATAGACATTCCCCCGCGAGCCTCTTGGAGATTTTTCCCTTTCTTCTTCAGCATCTTTTGGCATCTTCCCTACGCCCACCATGCACTGACATTGTGAAGAGCTTTGAGACATTTCGGATGAGGCCTTGTATATGAAATTAAATGTCAACCTGCTTGAGTTGCCTCCAAATTTCCCCGGGAGACCTCTGCTGGCATTTAATTTCTGATTAATATTATCCTCTCTGAAACTTTTAAAGCCCAATATGCTTTTCTTAAAAGTGGCTTTGTTTTTTTTTTTTTTTTTCATTTTAAAAGATACCTGGGAAGTTCATGCTCAAGAACTTACTATACGACCTGGATCCATGCACTCTTGAAGAGCCCCAGGTGCTGCGTGCAAGCATGCTGTGTCCATTTCTGCACTTGGTCTGGTGCACTGATGTCAGCCAATCGAATGTCTGGTAGTGCTCATGACCCTCCCCTTTATGTGCTATTAGAGAACCAGTGTCATTTGCTTGCTTGAAGCTCTGGAAAGCTGGAAGCATTTCCTAAGGTTGAGGCGTGTGACCTCTAATCAACATGCGGGAGAAAGCGGCGTGTTCCAACACACGGTTTCTGGCTGACCATCTGTTCAGAGAGGAGGATGCCTGTGATCTGCAGACTTCGCCTTTCAAAACTTAGTTTCAGAGGGAAGATCTAAGGAGAATTAATGGTAAAAAAAAAAAAGGCGTGTAAGGGATCATATTAATCAGTTTGCAGTCACTCAAACTTCAAAAAAATTTCCTTTGAAAACAACTAATTTGCACAGCCTCTCGGCCTGTAATGATTCTCTATGAGTTATCGGCACGGATTTCACATCAGAAGCTGTATGCTGCAAAATAGAAGACCTTTAAACCTCTGTTCAGTTGGCTCTCGCGCACAGAGACTAATTTTCCTCTCCCTTTACCTCCATCCTGCCTCTTTGAAGAAATTGTTGCAAGGAGGGATTTTCTGCATGACCTGTTTCAGGGTCACTTTATGAAGACAACTTTCCCCAAAGCCCTTCCCCAGCACTATTTCAGGAACACTTCTTTCCCAGCCAGTGTGTTGTCAAGGTCACGTGCCTGACTCTTGTGCAGCTGCAACCAGTTCTCCCAGATTCGCCCAAGGTGGGAGCAAGTCTTTACAGGAACACAGAGCACAGGGCCAGGGAGGGGACAGCAGGGTACCGCCTGGCCTTGAGCCGGTGTGGCAGGGGCATTGAAGGAGACAGCTCCCAAGACACAGTAACTGGCATTCCGGTTCATGCCCTTGGACCTACTGTCAGGACCGGGTGTGCGGAAGGGGTTTTAGATACACAGACCATTTGTTCTAATTTAATTCCTATTTTAAACATTTCAGTTGACCTAAAGGGACTCTTAAAAGTTTATTTGGTGAAACTTGGCTCGCCCTAAACTGTAGAAGAATCTTAACAGGATCATCATTCCATGGCCTCAAGATGCTGACTCACTGAGATTATGACCAGATTAAAAACAGCAGAAACAAAAACCAAGGAGGACTAAGTCTTTTGTGCCATATTTAATCTTTGCAAAGCGGGGCAAAATGCCTTCAAATCATGATATTCAAAAGCATGGCCTGGTTGACACAGTTTGCATCAGGGGAAAACAACGTGGGTTGTACGAGTCTGGGATGTATGGTCTGGTGAAGGCCTTTCCGAGCAAGGCCCCCCGGACTCCACGAGGGTCTGCACTGGTTCCGGGGTTCCGGGCTCCGGAAATGATGAAGAGCAGCTTCTGATTTCACAACTGGATCTTTGCTTCCCCTCCCTTCCCGTGCATATCCTATATCGCAAGTTTATTTATAAAATACCTCACGGTGGAGTAATTCAAAGATTGGTGGATCCCAAGTGGCTAAGCTGGAGCTGGTTATCAGAGGAAAAACACATACAGATGTTCACCTGCTGGACTCACCCTGTTTCATCGACCTGTTTGATCTCAGGGGAGCTGCAACGCCATTTATTTCAGCCTGTAGGGGACAGGTCCTAAAGATACTGAAACTGTTTTCTATTGAGGATAAACTCTGCACCGTGTTATGGGTCCTCACCGTTTCTTCTTGATAGTTGAGAAAACGAGGCCCGGAGTTGCGAAGTGATTGTCAGGAGGTTACTCAGCTAGCTAAGAATTTTAGCCAGAACAAAGAGCCCTATCTTATATTCCTCCACTGACCCCTTCTTCCTCCCCTACCGACTTCCTTCTTGAGCCATACTTGCTGATGCTTCCAAAGTAGAAATCCTTGCAACACCATCTCTTCACTGCATTTCCTTGTTGCTCAAGATTTTTACAGATTCAAGATGTTCTTTGAAAAGAGAACTTTCCTGAAGTAAGCAAGAATTCCAGTAATGCCCCAAGGCAGACTTTTTTTTTTTTTTCTTCCTTTTTGGCTTCAGCTTACCCCTGACTCATGTCTCTTGATAACTGAGTTCTTCTATACCAAGAACTTTAATGATTTTCGTCACTGGCTCTTCAGCCGTTCTTTGGCCTGATTTGTTCTGTTTTCTTGGGTGGTTGGCCATGAAACTGGAACCTTGAGAAGGAGGAGGCAAGCTCTGCCGTTCACACTCTTCTCAGCCAGAGCTGATGGTGGCCCACGGATGTTGTAGCTTAAGATGGTTTTCTTGGATAGTACCTTCTGTAGAATTTGTAGCAATTTTAGAATTTCTGAGCAAACCATCGAAAATGATTTCCTCCCTTTGTGGCTTTCAAGAGCTGGTCTCAGCAGTAAGGTGACAGACTCCATTGACAACTCAGTAGCCTTTGGAAACGAATGCTCTGGATGATGACAGGTGCTTCCAAGGGTCTTCTGCACCTGACCTTAAAGGAAACAGTGGGAGGTGAGTGATGGCAGATGAAAATATATGATGTTTTCATGCATGCAGCTGGTGCTCGGAGTTTCTCTCACCATGAACATAGAGACTCCCCACGTGTGCCCATGTAAGGTGACATTCAGGATAGGTAGTGATGAGTGTGACAGAGGCACTGGGCACTCAGAGTGGACCGTTACAGGCGGTGCTCTTGGAGAGGGGGCCTGGAGCTCTCCATACCCTTCCTCACCCAGGAATTGTTTCTTTAGTCTGGGAATCATGGGAAGGTCCAGCAGGTTCTAAAGAGGGGCTGGACCACCCAGGGGTGGGGGCGGTGGCTATTTACTAATGAAAAAGGAAACTTTTTTATTTTAAGTTTATTTATTTATTTTGAGAGAGAGAGAGAGAGAGAGAACAAGCGGGGGAGGGGCAGAGAGAGAATCCTAAGCAGGCTCTGTACCGTCGGCACAGATCCTGATGCAGGGCTCGAACTCACCAACCATGAGATCATGACCTGAGCCAAAATCAAGAGTTAGATTACCCACCTGGGCCCCCCCTGAAACAGTGGTATTTGACAATCAATTCCATCATGCCCAGTGGAATACCGGGAGCAGCTTACACCAACTGATTGTTACCTTCTCGGGAATTTTGTGAGCTGGTTTTTAAACGTAGCAATTATCACACATTAAATAACGTAAACTTGTATTTAAAACAAGCACAAGTGATAAATACCCCAAACTCTACACTCGTTTATTTAATACCTTTTACTTTTATCTGTGCTTGCTAGGTTATTCACACCTCTTATGTCTGGATTGTGGAAATGCTGAGTAATGGTTTACCACTGCATTCTCTCCCAACTCTGTGCTAAGTGTTGCATTTTCATCCTGAAATTGGCTGGCTATAAACCAAGCTTTCCTCCCAGTCTGTTGACTGTCAAACTGGTTGTTTCTGGCTGGGTATCTGCCCTACTCCTTCTCTGGATTTCTGTTGTGTTGAGCCTTCAGTACTCACCAGGACTTACCAAGGGACCTGGCTGCCAAAGTCACTAAGAAGATAGAAGCCATGAACTAGATCTTACACAGAGGGTGAGCCCTAATCATTAAATACGGGGGCTTTTTCTCCAGAGTCACCACCCCCACACAGTTGGTTACTCTGTCTTTCTAAAGCTGTCTCCTCCACTGACTTGCCACCAGATTTCACCAATTCTTCTAACTCTATGTCAACTGTTTCTCCATCCATAATCTTTGTCCTAAAATGCGGTGTTCTTCAAGTTGCTGCTCTGGTCCCTCTTGCTGGGTCCCAGGTAGCTCTACTCGAGACTCATGCAAATGTCCCTGGTGGACCAAACTACTCAACATCGCCAGCACCAAATCTGTCATATCTCTCTTATCCAAAAATATAGGCTTTGCTTTTGATTTGTCTGTAGTTATTAATGAAAGACCAATTTCCCCAGTCTCTCAGTTTCAAAACCCTTAGTCATGTTTAAATCTTTGTGACATAGTTTTTGTATTTTTGTCTTATTTCTCTTCTAGAGTATAGGCTTTCAGGTGGGGGTCACTGTTGATTGTTCCCATTACGCCTTCTACGTAATGCCAGCCTTAAAAAATACCGAGTATATTTTGTCAAAGTGTACAGTTCATTTAGAAAGTGATAATATTTTATTTAAATGTCCTGTAATGTGGGGCAAACCAATACCCCTTTATTTCAAGGGAACAAGGTGGAGCCTAAATCCTGATGGTTGTGTGAACAGAAGCCACTGGAAGGTTACTTGAAAGGGGACATCTTATTTATTTGCCTTTGGCTAATGGGGATGAGAAAAGGTATTTGTGTAGTGTCTGTGCCAGAGAAGATAGAGAAGCTGTTTCCCTGGCCATTCATTGTGGTGTCTGTTTCCTCACAAAGGGAGTCTCGGCAGGAGACGGGGAGAGGCTCTCTGCCTTCTGAGTGCCTCAGCCTGTAAATGTGTTTTTTTTTTTTTAACTTTTTTTTGGTGTTTATTTATTTTTGAGAGAGACTGAGACAGAGTATGAGTGGGGGAGGGGCACAGAGGGATCTGAAGCAGGCTCCAGGCTCTGAGCTGCCAGCACAGAACCCAACACGGGGCACGAACTCATGAACCGTGAGATCATGACCTGAGCCGAAGTCGGATGTTTAACCGACTGAGCCACCCAGGCGCCCCAGCCTGTAAATGTTTTAACCAGTGGTCCCTCCTAAGGCTCCTGCTCACATCCCAGTTCCTGGGAGGCCAGGGGAGGGGTGGGGTGAATCCTTTCCGCACATTTCTTAGACTCCTCCATAGCCTCATATGTCCCCAGGGCTGAGTGCTTCTGATGAGGTGCAGACAATCCACGTTATGGTTTCAGAATAAATGGGATTTTCCTTTTATCATTTCCCTTTTCCTTCTAACCTATATTTTAGGTATCCGTGTTTATACAAATTCAATTTTAACATGCAGTGCTTTGAAGATGAGGTTATTTCGATATTCATGAACTTGTGCGATTATTCAAAGAAAGAAGCATATAAATGGTGGCTATTTGAGTGAGTGAACACGAAGGTACATGTGAGGGTCAGAGGGAAAGATAGAGGGAAACTGTGAGATTTGATTAATAAGTGTAGAAATGCAGGGGGAAAAAGCACTTTCTGAAAAGAGGAAAACAAACCCCATCATCAAGGTATTTCAGTCAGGATTCTTCTAGGAATTGAGCAGACCACAATGTGGTAGGATTTGGATAAACAAACACATTTTCAACAAATGTTCATGCATGTGTTTACTGTGACCACACTAGACATTTTATCACATGGCAGGATATTTACAATTTCAATAATATCCACCATTTACCAGTTAGGCGTTGACCACATATTTGCCAGGAACTCTTGTCTATAATTCACATATAATAGATACCATTTCAACTCGGTCCTTCTGAGGACTTTGTAAATTGTCATCCTGACTCACATTTGGGATCCTGGAGACTGAGAATGGGTAGGGCCATCGAGACTTGGCCACGTGATGCAGTCTTGAGCAGAGAGCGGGGGCCCATGTCCAGCTAGTGGGGACGCACCCCAGCTCACTCCCCGTTGTGGTGGGAGGTCTTCTGCAAACACTTTGCCTTAATATGTTAAGTGGGTTCTAAGATGAATATGTGGAGATTTGCTGGGGAAAGAACAAGCAAATATTTTCTATTTGTAGTCTTAGAAACTTACAATCTGATTTTTTAAAAAAAGACATTTTTCATGCATTTCACAAAATAAATTGGAAGTTATGATTCCTATTTAAAACATCCCTGAGAAGTGTCAATGACACTTTAAAACATTTTAAAACAGGTGTTTGGGGTCTGGGCTTTTGTTTGGAGAAGAAGGCATACATTAAGCACCAGTGTATATATATATTCAACACACTTACATCGAAAGCTATGTTTGTGATCCTCAGAAGCTCCCTCTTCAATCTTACAAGAATATGTAATTTTCACCAAATGTCTTCGATGTAACACAACCCATTTGCCAGTCTCATGCCCTTGAAGAAGCTGTAGCTGATTCCTGGCTATCGACTGTCTCCTCTCTCTCTCTCTCTCTCTCTCTCTCTCTCTCTCTCTCTATTGTCTGTCTGGGGGAAGAAGAAGCTGTATAGACCCTTGCATGGATGGAGAGCCCCACAGACACCTGGGAGAGCCCAGAGCAGACCAGAGAGAGGCTGACTCCCAGCATTCCTGGCTCTACCCGGTGTTTCCTTTTATTTATTCAGCACTGCTAAGTCGATCAGCATAAGGCTTGGTTCTTTAGTGACTCCAGGCATTTCTCTGAGCACCACAATAATCATTGGCCAATTCACGTTTTTCATTCCCACTCAAGCTTCTGCAGGCAGTGACATGTCACTACCTCTGCCCACTGAGAGCTTTCCATGGGGCGCGGCTGACCCCCCGCTGGGATCCTGCCCACATCTCACTTGCCTCCCACACCTGGGGCATACCATCCATGGCCACTGCTGCCTCCAGGGGGGACTTGGCAGAGCCTTCTTTGAAGGCAAAGGACAAATACAAATTAGAAAGAAGAGGCTTAAATCTCCCAGTTGAAAATAAGGGAAAAAACTTCTGTCCCCTCCTTTTTGTTTTAGATCAGTTACCTGAGAAAACATGCTATTGTAAATTCTTTCCCCTCCCTAAAGTGTATATAAATCCTTTCGCAGAGTAGATGGGTCTCTGGTGAGCTTTAGGACCCAAGGGCCTTTCTCAAGGGCCAGAAAGCCACCTCTGAAACACAATCATCTGGGAAGAAGCACCCTCATCTCCCAGTTCCCGTGGGGGGCTAGAAGTCTGACTCCTGTGGGAGCTTGCTCCAAGTTGCAAAGCTATCTCATGTCCTAAAGGTATGAGAAGTTTGTTTTTCCTCTGAATAGAGCTATGCAGCTCACACAGATGGGCACCCCCAGGACCAGGGGACTCTAGGATGAGCTCTACATTGACAAATGGTGCCATCAAGTCCTCTCCTGGAGGACTAGTTATCGCTTCACCTTGATAACGTGTATGTGATGTCTTGTATCTGCTTGGCTATGTTCGGGGTGAGATTTCCTTCTGTCTTTCCAATCTCTTAGCAGACTGACTGCGATGCATGCCACATTCTGGTTTAGAGCTTACTCAGTAATAAAAGTGTTTTCTTTCCTTTCTACCTTTGAGGAGAGGGCTTCTGGGTTGGGAGGAGATTTTGCTTTTATTTACATTTCCCCCAACAAGAGATAGGGGAGCATCTGGGAGAGTCCTTGTCTTACTGGCAGAGAGAAGCCGGACTCCTATGGAGTCTTAAAAGGGGTCTGTGGACACCTCTCTTCCCTGCCCGTATCTGGCACAGGGTCAGTGCACCACGCTTCACCCTCCTGCCTTATCACCCTGAGTCATCGGGGGACAAAGTGCAGTCACCCTCCACTCACCCCCTGAACCTTCTTTCTGGGACCCTCTCTGAGACAGATGGCCCGTGCCTACACCCCACATTTCCTGGGGAGGAATCCTCTCCCTATGCTTTCTTTAGCTATCTCCCCCATTTTCCAGGCTCCAAGGGCCTGTGAGTGAATGGCTATCAAGTGAATTGTCCCCCCTCAAATTCCTACGTTGAAATCCTAACCCCAGGGACCTGAGAATGTGCCTGTTTGGAGAGAGGTCTTTAAAGTGGTAACTGAAGTAAAATGAGGTCGTGCAGGGGAGGAAAAAATCTTCCTTCTACCCTTCTTGGATATGCGGCCGGTCTAAGAACGAAGCTGACCTAAAATTGATAAGCAGGAGGAAAAAACCAATCAGTTGAATTACATACGTACGCATGGGAATTTCACCAAAGTATGAGACTCAGTGAGGCGGGCAGCCAGATGATTGAGATCTATGCCACCCTGAGCTACAGAAAGGACAGAGGTTGGAGTTTCAGTGGGGAGCGGGTGGGGTGGCGGGAGACAAATTATGGGAAAGGGAGGGAGGAGATTATGGTAGAGTTTACTTTGTTATGCAGATGACAGTCTCTCAGGTAACAAAATTATCTCTGGGAGTAGTCCTCTTTCTGGAACTATACTTTGACTAATAGAACTTTCCTTTACAAAGGGGAGATACGTATTTTAAGCGGTTAGGGGGGAGGTTAAGAACTTTTTCTGTGTCTGCTGGTTTCCCATCACTTTAACTCAAAGTGGCACCTTCTGAACCCCTTCAGCCCTAATCCAACGTGACTGGTGTCCTTGTCAGGGGAGAAGGACACACACCAGGGGAAGGTCCCGTGAAGACACAGAAAGAACATGAACCGTCTGTGAGCCCACAAGAGAGGCCTCACAAGAAGACAGATGCCTTGATGCTGGGCTTCCAGTCTCCGGAAGTGTGGCAAAACAAGTGCGTGTGGTTTAAGCTGCTCGGTCTGTGGCATTCTGTTACCGCAGTGCTAGCAAACTGATACTGTGACCCAGGAGCCTTTCCGCATGTGTCCCCTGGTCATCTTACTGTTTTCCCGACATGGACAGGGAGTCACAGGAGGCCTCAGAAACTTCGGCTGTAATCACACAAAAAACATCAATGCGGTCATTTCCTACACGTATCGATTGAAAAAGTCTCCCGACGCCCTCTCTTCTGTTTAATCAAGGCGGGTACACAAACGTTTTAGCAGCCGAGGAAAGCTCTCCCTCCATCCTGTCCCGTAGTGGGCCCACGGGTGCCTCTCATGATAATACCAGAGACTACTGAAACAGGTTATTTTCTTAGTGCCCTTTTGCTTGTAGTCTGTGTGCTTTTGAGACAGGAAATCTATTCCGAGTTTGAGTGTGTTTTTGATGCCACGATTCTTCCGTGTTAGGAACTGAGCTATGGAAGATATTTCACATGTGATTTTACCTGGAATTTACTTTTGGTTCATCCTCAGTGTGTCGGTTTTGGGGCCGATTCCAGACACCTGTTTACAACAGCTCCCCAGGGCGTGCGCCCAGATGGATGGCAGGGACCCTGCCTCGGGTGGGCAAGAGAGGGACGATCTTGCTGCACCAGATAGAAAATGCAACTGAGTGAAATTTGATTTGTGGCTTGTGGACAAGTTCACTCCAGGCAGGAATAAAGCATTTGATTAAACTGCCATTTACGGAATCATTAGTTTCCTGCTGCGCACGCTTGATTGCTTGTGTGCTTAAAGCCCGCATCTCATTTGTGATTCACTGTGTCAGGAGTTTTGAGTGGAACGCAGCCTGTTGCTTCTTCCATGCAGCTTGAGTTTCTTGAACTGCCCCATTTTGTTATGCTCGGAGACAATGGTGAACACGTTGGCTGTGGAATCACAGCAGTGGTAGTCATGTCATTAGATTAGAAACCAGGACAGTTGTCCAGTCGTCACGCTTTGTAGAGGTAGCACGAGCCCTGCTGGTTATGGAATACGTAATACTTGGATGGCATTTTATTAATTAGCATTTTCCCCTGCTTGCCTGGGATGACGGTTCGTGAGTTCTAAGTGAATGTGAGCACAGACAACAAAGAACTGCCTCAGTGTCCCAGTTACCATGCCAACTATCTTCTATTCACTTTCTGATGACATTCTTGATTGATTCTTTAGGGAACTCTGGGTACCACACGAGCTTAAGGCTGTCTTTCTTCTTGCTATCTTGACAACAACATTTCTCTTCTCTCCAAGGAAAGTATGAGCGCATCTTCATGGTGGGTATTATTTCCACCTGAGTTTTGTAACTTTTGTTAGGAAATACTTATCAGAATTAAACAAATGATGCCATTCTTACATGGATAAAGATTTCTCTCTGGCCGTATTGGGGCTTTGCCTCAAGGGAGCAACCAGAGCTGCAATAGCCTGTGTGATCCGCTAGGTGGAGCCGCTGGAGAAAGTATTTGCATTCAGCGTTTGAAATGATGGAAGAAATAAATAATGAGACTCTTGATGGGTCTGTGGATAAAGCGATGACTGTTTGCCTTTTTTGACAACGGTGGTAGAGATCTCTGGAATAAAATATCAGCTTGACAGCTTCTTATCTATCCAGCACAAAATTAATTACGTTTCTAGTTAAGCACATTAAGAGAAAATAGACTTTTGATTCAAATTTAGGCATGCATCTTATTTTATTTCATTTGTTTTACCTCATTTTATTGATTTTTTATTTACAGCAGTTCCTACTTTTCTGAAGGCAAAAAACAGGGGAAAGAAAATGAAAGAATAATCCTCTGTTGTCTTCATTTGTATGTATGAATGCAGCCTTCCCCGTGAGGTCTCTATCCTGTTTGGCTTTAAGCCTTCTCAGGCAAGATATTACCTCCCTGGTAATGGAAGCGATGAACAGCTTGGGCATATGTGAGGCTCAATGCATATTCAATGCACAGCATTGTTCTCCCATTTAACAAACATCTTTATTGAAAGACAACACACGGGCTCTCTGGAGCCACGTAGAACAAACACACCCTGAGATTAAACCATGGACCACTCTCCATGTGCCCTGCTCTCATTCCCCACTCTTACCTACAAAAATGTTTCATTTTGTTTGGGATTAGTTCTGCTTAGAGCTTATCCAATCTAAGCTTTGATTCAGGTATTTAGCCAATTGCTATTGGTATTAGAATATGTTTGTGAACTTTGATTTTACATTTTACTGATGCAGACTCTTTTATTAGCTAGAGGAGAGGTGCTCCTTCCCTAGTGAGCTCAACCACTATTGTGGGTAGATGTGAATAGTTATGACCTCTCTGGAGAGCAACGCGGAACATACAGTGGCATTTAAAGGGCACGTATCCTTTGACCCAGCCATTCCAGGGCTTGGGATACAACCGACCTGCATGCTTGCACCAAAAGTCAAAGGCACGTGTGAAGATTTTTTTATTGCAGCCTTGTTTATAAGAACAAAAGTCTGGAAACAACCTAAACATCTACCACTAAGGGATTGATTGAATGAATGAGGGTATGTCCATACAAGGGAATGCAGTGTAGTTATTCAGACAGATTAATTACACTGACTTACTGAAATGTCACCCATATATTGACATCTCTTCAAACAACATCCAGGAACAATTAAGCGAAAAAAATGCAGAATGGCATTTGTGACATGTTACCATTTGTATAAAAAGTAAGGAACCATAGGGACACCTGGGTGGCTCAGTCAGTTAAGCATCCGACTGTGGCCCAGGTCATGATCTCACGGTTTGCGGGTTCGAGCCCTGCATCGGGCTCTGTGCTCACAGTGTGGAGTGGGAGGCTGCTTTGGATTCTGTGTCTCCCTCTCTCTCTGCATCTCCCCCACTCGTGCTATATCTCTGCTGTCTCTCAACAATAAATTAGTGTTAAAAAAAATTTTAAAAAGTAAGGAGCCATTAATTATGTAGCTACAGGTTTGTGTGGATGCTTAGATGGCATAGAAAAATCTGGAAAAATGAGCAAGAAAGTGACAGCTGTTATCGTCAGGAAAGGGAGCCAAGGGGAAGGGGGGGCATGTTGTTTCTCTATATTGTTCGTCTTCTGTGTGTATCCTGCAAAGTACGTTATGTGAAGCAAAGTGGGTTCACTCCCTAAATGAAGCATCAGTGTCTGGGGCATCATCAGGTGGTTTGGGGGTGTTGGTGACCCCTGTGTCCCCGGACCTGGCTGGGGCCTCAGGGTGGACTCCGAGCCGGCTAACACCGAGGAGCAGGGGGAGGCCTTGGCTCTCTGTGCTCTGGGGCCGAGGCCCCGCTTCGCCTCCAGGTTCGGGCTTGTGCACCGGCCTTTCCCTCTGCCCCCACTTGGCCTCCGTGCAGGGTGACAGCTGCTAGGTCGCCACAGGACAGAAGCCTAATGGGCCCGGGAAGTAGCTTTCCAGCTCTCTGAGGCTCGCTTCTTGGAACAGGCTGAGAGAGCGACATGATGGATGCCTCGACCGCCACCTCCCCACGAGGACGCATCGCTAACTTCATTGCTTATTGACTCAAGGCCCTGCTGCAATATGGTGTGAGGGACGCGGGGATTTGCTGACTCTTCCAAGGTTACGGGGATTGTCACTGAAATGCATGTGATGCTCTGAGCCGCCTTCCGACTTTACGCCTCAAGTTTGTGCTCTTCCTTCTTTACATTTAACGCTGAGTTAGACTCTGGAAAGTTATGGCTTTGCAAACCCAGAGCTCTTAATGCCAGGAGGGCACAGCGCTGGGCGACACGAATGTTCTAATTAGACCATTAGCTCCATAATGACCGCATTAAGAAAGAAGGGAGGGGGTGGAACCCACACAGCGTTCTAACTCTACAGCAATTGCTGCAAGCATTTTTTCCAATTACTGCTGCCCTCATTTTTTTTCAGACCTGCAGCTTGGATGCGGTGCCTGTCAGAGGTGCTGCTGGCCATGTGAGCAATTTGCAGCGAGCAGGTTCGAGCTGGTGCCGCTCCGGTGGGCCGGGTCGGCTGGTCCGTTGCCTTGACCGGCCCAGGCTGTCGCGGGCTAGCTTCTGGTTGGTGTAGTACAGAATCCTGCCCTTCCCGAGAGGGCTGTTCACCAGATCTGTGGGGGAGTGGGGACCGCGTGTCACTTAACGGCCGGGGCTACAGTGATGCCTTTTTGTGGAGTGGACACAACCAAGATCCCGGCCTTGTCAAGGATTGGTCCTTTTAACGAATTACACGTCAAGGCTAACGAGTCCGCTACAACCTTGACTGTATCTTTCCACGTGAGATGCATAGGATCGGCCATTTAGCATACTTTCTCTTGGAGGCACATTTCTTTGTTTTTCCTTCATTAAATAAATAAAGCCAAGCTACCTATCTTTAGGTAATGTATTTTCACTTTCCCCCCCACCCTGCTGTGACTCTATTAAGACTAGCTGTTTTAGCCAACCTACACTGGCTGGCACCCGGCTCTCCCAGGGGGTGAGGAAGGGGTACAGGGCCGCAGGGGGGCTGGGCCAGGCCAATCTCCACGGTGTCCTCGATGTTTGACAATATTCGGATTAAATGAGCTGTGGAGAATGTGCCAGAGGGAGACTGTATTGCTTGTAGAGTGTCAGGGCGGGACTAGTTGGAGTTCAGTAACTGCAGGATTCCTTAACAACTCTGGGATTTTATGGTGAGGCGGCTGACTATTTCAAATGTTTGTTTAGCAATTTCCTGAAGTAGAAGTTGGTTGAATAAAACAAACCGAAACATCAGCCTTCACTGGCTTTCACTGGCTTCGCTGGCTGCCTGTCTCCAAATAGCTCTACTGTGTTCCTGATCACAGGGGGAGCGAGGGCTTGGGTGGGGGCCACTGCTTTTCCTCATGTGACTTCTCCTAATGTCACATCAGTTTGTCTCCTTATCCCTGCAGCTCTAGGATTGTAACCTTCAGATGGAGATTCCCGGGGCTTCCTTGTAAAGCTGTGAGGGAATCAAGAGACCAATCACAATCCTCAAGTTCCCGTTTCTCAGGAGACCAGAGGAAGAGGGGCCTTGATGTTCTCTGCGCATTCTTCTGCAAGCTTCCCATTTTGCCTCAGTGGAGGGCATTTTCTCATCCGCTCTGTCGGTCCTGTTCTTTTCTTGAAATGTCATGGGGGTGATCTGATGTCCTTGTTGGACTCAGCTTCCTTTCTCTTTCTCGGCTGATGATGAGTGACCTTAAGTTCTCTTCCACCATTTCTCTGCTTGTCTCCCATAGGGGCACGTGGGCAGAATGTCTGAGTCTAACTTCTTGCAATTAGGTTGTGTTTTACGGAGTTCGAGTATGGAGAATGGAAATCAGAAGTAAACACCTTCCTTGCTGCCTCCATCAGGGGTGACCCTCTTCCCCTGACTAGAAGATCCTCCTGCTAAGAGAGACACGAGGACATTAGGTGACTCCACCGGGTCCCTTCATTTACTGTTCCACAGGATGCACTTCCTTTACCCTGGATATGGGATATTTCCCCTCTTATTGTTTTGTGATACGTGTTGCTTTTAGAACTGGCTGAAATACCTAAACTCTGTGCCAACTCTTTTCAGTAGATGTTACTTTTCATTGGGAGAGTCATTCAGTTAGACCCAGTGACCTCTAAGTTGGGTATCGCATCGAAAATTACAGAACACCCAGTTAAATTTGAATTTCAGATAAACAACAAATAGCATGATTTTCCCCTTGAAATTTAAGTTTATCTGGCAATCCTACCTCTACGGCTACTACCCAAACACACTCTGTCTGAGAATTCTTCTCTAAGAATACCTTGATAGTGAGGATTCCCTTTTCTCTCTGCGTCAAGAACATCCCCAAGAAGACTCATCTCTGCTCTTCATTTTGAATTATAGAGGAAGAAACCCTCTACCTTGTTGAAATTCTTGTGATTTGCACACATTCCTACCCAGTTGACGTTGGTGACTGCATTAAATATATTCCTGAAATATGTACACTAAATTATTAGAGCAAACGAGAAGGGCGGGTGCATTTGTGTTTTGAAACCACTATCGAAGTTAAGAGCAACGTTCTCAGGTTGCCCGATTTGGTATAATAACAGGCATCTCTTTGCCTCTGCAGCTCATTTGCAGTGAATGTCTTTTGTGATGAATTAAATGGATTCAGCCCGCTTCAGCATTTAAATAATCACAGCTGTTGTTTATTGCTTCGCATTCTAAAAGCAATAGAAGTGCTTGCTTAAATAGCCCTTTATGCCAAAACACTCAGAAGTGTAGGATGCTTGTAGGTGGCAAAGGGGCATGGTTATTTTCCCGGCAAATGGAACCTTTTCTGGAATAGTGACAGAACATCTGTATTTACCAAAGAACCTCAATCCTCTTATCAGGACTTGGGAAGTAAGATTCCCCCCAACGCCCAAGGTGGCTACTCTTTTGTAGTGGAAACAGGAGGAAACTTGAAAACAAGGGAGGGTGGTGGGTGGGGTCTGAAGCTACCATGGCTTTTATATGAATTGCAAATCATACTCTGAAGGCAGAGGCACTGTGGGCCTGGGACTCTGAACATAAAAATGGAACGTCCGACACCCCAATATTATGCTGCTTATGCTCACTTTTCCACTTAATAGGGTGTGGTTTGTGTTTTGTTTTTCTTCCCCTTTGCTCTTGAGTTTCCCTTCTTTTATGTGTAGTGTTTTGCATATAGTAAGTTCTGAGCACTTGCTGGCTTTTTTTTTTTTTTTTTTTTTTGCATATTCTCAGGTGGTAAAAACACTAATTAAAAGACTCTCTTGAAGACCGGGAGAGGCCAGCTAATTAGCCGTCAAGAATTCTCATCAGTCTTTGACAAATGGTATTGGGAAAACTGGATGTCCCTATGCAAAAGAATGAAATTCTTCTCCCCCTTTTCGTACACTGTTCACAAAACTCAACTCACTATGGATTAAATATTTAAATGTAAGACCTGAATCGATAAAACTCCTAAGGTAAACATAGGGGCAAACCTTCACGACATTGGTCTAGGCAATGATTAAGGTTCTTGAATCTATCACCAAAACCACAGGCAACAAAAGCAAAACTAGGTTTAAATAGGCCAGTGGGGCTACATCAAACTAAAAAGTTGCTACTTGGAAAAGGGAAGAGCAGAGTAAAAAGCGATCAATAGAAAGGGAGATTTTTTTTTTTTTTTACAAGCCGTATGTATCTGATAATAGGTGAATATCCAACAATTCAATAGTAGAAAGAACCCCCAAATAACCTGATTTAAAAATGGGCAAGGTACTTGAATAGACATTTCTTCAAAGAAGACACACAAGTGGCCGGCACGTGCATGAAAGGATGGTCCCATATCGGCAGGAATCATCAGAATTGTGAGGAAATGCAAATCAACATCACAACGAGAGATGGTCTCACACAAATGAGGACGGCTACCTTAAAAAACAACAAAAGATAACAAGTGTTAGAATGTAACGTTTAAACCCTTGTACACTGTTGGGTTTTAAGCAGTGTAAGCTAGTGTTGAAAAATAGTGAAGTCACTAAGGAAAACAATGTGGAGGTTCTCAAAAAATTATGCTAGCACTGCCCTACTGTTCAGAGTCCCACATGCAGGTATTAAAAAGAATTGAAATCAAGATCTCAAAGAGATATTAGCGCTCCCCTGTCCATTGCAGCAATGTTCGCTATCGCTAAGACGTGGAAACAGCCTGAATATCCGTGGACAGAGGAGTAGATAGAGAGAATGTGGTACATGCATACAATGGGATATTACTCAGCATTAAACAAGGGAATCCTGCCATCTGCAACAACGTGGCTGAATCTTGAGGACATTATGCCGAGTGATGTAAGCCAGTCGCAGAAGGACAGGTACTGCCCAGTTCCACTTACGTGAGGTGTCTAAAATAGTCGAACTCCCAGAACCAGAGGGGAGGCTGGTGGTTACCAGGGGCGAGGGGACAGGAGACGAGGGAACTGCCATCCAGTGGGTACAGAGTTTCCGTCACACAAGGTGAATGAGCTCTACAGGTCCGTTGTACGATACCACCCAGGGTTAACAGGGCTGGAGAGTGCACTGAATTTGTCAAGAGAGTGGAGCTTACGTTAAGTGTCTCTCTCTCTCTTTCTCTCTCTCTCTCTCTCTCTCTCTCTCTCTCTCTCTCTCACACACACACACACACACACACACCCACACACACACACACAGAGACTTCTTACCTCGAGTCTTTTTTTTTAAACTCCCAATCTTCTTCCTTTTTTAAAAATTTAAATTCAAGTTAGTTAACATCCAGTGTATTCTTGGCTTCAGGAGTAGAACCCAGCGATTCAATTTTATACTGTAAATTACCCCCTCTTTGACCTTACCTCCAGAGTGCAAAAGGAGCCTTTTAGCTAATGACAAACTGAGTCGCTATATATGGATGTTATAATTTGAGGTTTTCCTAAGATTTGACAGTCTGTTGATACACGTAAAGTCAAATAATGCTGACTAATAATTGTACTGGCCCCTCTCCTCCAGGCTCACTTGAACCAAGGTAACTTGGACCCCTGAAAATTTTTCTCTCCCTGCTCACAGCAAAAGCATTTCAGTCTCCAAAGTCAATCTTATGTGTGGTTATTGGCCCTGGGACTGCTGACTCAGTCTCATAGTACACAAGAGCCTGATGTATCAAATCCTATTGCCCTAATTAATTTATAATGAAGACTGTAATTGCCGTAAGGACAAGAAAATCACATTCTCTCTAGCGCATTCTCCTGCTGAAGCTGAGTCATGTGGAGGCCAGATTATATTCGGACAGTGAGCGTGGTGAGCATGGAACTGAGAGCAAGGAGGGCCTGTCACATGACTCAGGTATTCATGGCACGTGAGGGTCGTCTGCTGCTGCGTCCAGGTCCGCAAATAGATGCCTTCCGCTATGAGAACTGGAGTGCCAGAACGGGTACTGAGAATCGATTACTCACTTTTTTTCTTTGTGGCTTTCTTATTTCTAAGCCTCTATACTTCTAGATCAGACACGGCTTGTGTCTCACATCCTCTCTGTTTATCTTCTACTCCATTCATATTGATGGGAACCACTTCGCACGATGTGACCTCACGAAATTTCCCATGGTTTCGCGACCTCCTCTTTGTGTTCCAGAGCTTCTCTGAGGCTGAAGTGTGGGGCTCAGGTGTAAAGCTGGCAGTGCGAGGGGTTCACACCTGGGCTCGGGTGCAGGCCCAACAGGATAAGGGGTTTACGCCTATTGGGTCACCAGTGACAAAGGAGCTCTGATGGACAAACCTTCCTCTTTTCTGAACAGTTCTTTATACACTGAGGCACTTTAGACATCATTCCTCAGGGGGGCCCAGCAGAATCGAGCTCATGTCCACAATGGTGAACAGCTGAAAAACATACCTGTGTGTTAGTTTTCTTTCCCTGTTTTGTTCTGCTCAGCCCCCACTTCTGTTTCTGAGATCACGTGGCTCCAAAGAGTACCTGTACTGGGGTATGTCTCTGGCTCTGCTTTCAGGAAAAGACAGGGGGATGGAGTTCTAGAACTGGACCATGTTCTAGACTGAGGGGACCATGTTCTAGGGGGATTGAGTAACTGGGGTGTGAGAGCCCTGGGTGTGTAGATGTGTCCCAGAGATTCACACTGCAGCAGCAGTGATTTGGGATAAGTTTCAGCTAAGAGAGAATTATGGTCATGAGAGCTTTCTTGCTTGTGATTCAGCATCCTTCCAGGGACGTGAGGGCAGGTCCCATGGTGCTGCTGGAGTGCACCCTTGAGGCTGAGACACATAATGCACTACAGAAATGAGCTAGAGATCCCCAAATGCCTTGGCATGGTATCGAGAAGGGATCAGAAGGAAGGCTCAAGGTGGAAGAGATGTGGGGATATATTTATTATGTGAGAGCAGAAAACCTGTCACCAGAATTATGTTCCTGGGAGAGGCTCAGAGGACACACCCTTTAATAAAGCAGTATGGGAACCCTGGTGAGAGGGACAAACACCAGTGCCTTTAAGAATCCTGGAATACCATTGGCACACCTGGGTGGCTCAGTTGGTTAAGCGTCTGACTTTGGCCCAGGGCATGATCTCATGGTTCATGAGCTCGAGTCCTGCATCAGGCTCTGCACTGATGGTGCAGAGTCTGCTTGGGATTCTCTCTCTCTCTTTTCTCCCTCTCCGCCCCTCCCCACTTGGCTTCTCTCTCTCTCTCTCTGAAAATAAATAAATAAACTTAAAAAAGAAAATGAATCCTGGACTACCACAAGGAGACACTAACGCCCTGCGGTGGGAGATGGGTTCCATGCAGAGTCAGTGGCCCAGCCACCTCGATGAGGTTTCAGGTGCCAGTTGTTTGGAGCACACTGTCTTATCCTCTTTCAGATAAATGGCAAGTGATTGCATTCACCTTCCCTACTCATAAGAAGGAGGCATATTGCTGGGTAAGACTCTCTGGCGTTTGGAAGCAGAGTGTAGTTCAACCCATTTATCAGGTGACTCAAACGCTTTCAGTTTTGAAAGATTCCCAGAACAAAATTGAGCTTTGCAGCAGGTCTAGCTGCAGAGCAAACAGCTCTGTTGATCAGAGGGTATGACTCAGCAAGTCGGATGGGTAGAGGAGTATCCGTGGTGGACAACGGTGCTCATTAGAGGTGTAGTAACCCCCACATACAAGAGTCAGCATAGACCCCTTGAGATCCAGAGCAAGAACATACCTTCTGCAGCAAGGAACTACTCCCCACTTGAAAGGCATGTGTTTCTGGCCTGAAGGCATGGCTGGAGGTGTCTGTGGGGAGCTGGGTCTTATCAGACTCACCCAGCCAGTGGGCCAGGCAGGTGTAGCACCAGATCTTACACTGAAACTGTTTCTTTGGAGATCACTCTCGAGCAGGTCTAGAGGTCCTGTCAGCTACATGAACAGGCCTGTGCACCTGTGCACCTGTGTCACACTAATACCTTGGCTTACAGCTGTGGCCTTGGAGGTTTGCTGTGACCACTAACAGGAGAAGAAAGACCCGGGCCTTGTTCCTGGACAGTGGGCTCCATATCGTGGTGCTAGAAGAGAATGGAGTTCAGCCACACTGCGGCCTCACTCAGGGGCAGCCTGGGAGCTCGATCAGCCACTTTGGATGGAGTGGACGCGTTCCAGGTACTGGTATGTTTGCAGACTTCTGGCCTGTGTCAGATGGCTTGGCTGTTGCTCAGGGACCCAAAGGAAGATGACAGGATGCACGTAAATTTAGGAAGAGGGCGTCAGTGGTCTCATGGCAGTGGGAACATACGTGAGCACCTTGTGGAATGCTAAGTAATGGCACCGGCCACAAAGGTGACTGCTCCGTGGGTGTCAGCCAGCCTCTGTCCTTAGCCCCAGTGCCTTAGGACAGGCCGTGAAGAGAGTTGGTTAAGGTGTTGGGCGTGAAGGCCAAGTACAAGCTGTCGGCATGTCTCCCACGCCATGGCAGATTTAGATAACACCACCATTGCTGCCCAACTTGTCATCAGCGAAGTGACATGGTGGCTTGTGTGGGGGCCAGCCACTTGGGGGCAGGTGCTGCTCAGGGGACCAGCTTTGCCCCAGGTGGGATAATCACGCTTACCCTGCCCGGAGAATGGAAGGGTGTCCCGGAGGCAGGGCAAAGTCCAGTTCTGTGGCAGAGCCTTTAGGACTGCAGTTGGGTCAAGGGGGGCTACGGACAGTAGGCCCATGGGAGCCACTGCTCCGACTGGATCTCTTTGTCCAGCCTCCGCTACAAAGACCTGACAGGCGGTGGTGGTAGCAGATGTGGTGGCAGAAGTGACTCACTTTACTCAGCACCCTGTGTGCCTCCCAACCGTCCGTGGGATCAAGTGCTCCTGTTATGCCCATTTACTGAGGAGGATGTGGAGGCAGAGAGTCGTTAGGTAACTTGCCCATGTTTATTGGCACCCCTGGAGAGACTGGATTGGAATCCAGCGCCTCCCGGCCGGGACTCTCAACTGCCTTCTGGTGTTGGTTCGCTCTGTGAGGTGTGTGTGGTCCCCGAGCCCTGCTGGAGGAACTCTACAGCTCCAGTTCTGGGCTCTGAGTTCTTGCTGTGGATACACCACACTCTGTCCATGCACTGTTTGACTGTTCTAGAACCCAGATTCGGCGAAACTTCTAGATCCTGCGAAATCACTCCGTAGACTGGTTTCCAATCTCTGTTATTGGCAGGTGCAGGCTGGTGTGTGCTTCCAAGGGAACTTTCAAGTAATGAACAGATATTTTTAGGTAAGGTTCTATATTTCAGACCTTTCACTAATTAATATTGGCCTTTCAGTTAACCCAAATCAGCAAGGGTTCGTACGTATTGATTTGCACTTATTTTTGGTTTTCTCCTGTGAGTATTCTCATGTGTTACCTTTTTCATTTGTCTGTTGTGTCCCCAAGGACATCTCAAGTTCAGAAAAGCTTAATTTGATGGAAATATTCCTTCTCTATTAGTGATGACTTTCTTGTAAGCGTCAACTATTTCCTGATCTGTTTGGAATCTCTCCTCCCTCTGGGCCCTGTGCCCAGTAAACTACTCCAAGTAAACACTTGATAGGCACCAGTGGCCCACAGTGCCACAGCAGCCACGCTTACCACTGCCTTCAAGAACTTTTTTATTGATCCATGTTTCTCCTATTACTGATCTGAATATTTCCTAACCTGCCTTCTTTTAAAAAGAAGGTATCTTAAGTAAAAGACAGCATGGGGCACCTGGATGGCTCAGTTGGTTGAGCTTCAGACTTTGGCTCGGGTCATGATCTCACAGTTCATGGGTTCAAGCCCTGTGCCAGGCTCTGTGCTGACAGCTCAGAGCCTGGAGCCTGCTTCGGATTCTGTGCCTTCCTCTCTCTCTGTCCCTCTCCCACTTGCACTCTGTCTCTCTCTGCCTCTCAAAAATAAATAAATGTTTTTAAATAAAAAAGCAATTGGCATCTATTTCATGTTGATAAAAGGACTTTACTGTAGCTGCTTTCTCTTCTGTTTTGGAAACAAAGACAGAATGACTTTTATTCTTTTTTAAGTTTATTTATTTATTTTGAGAGAGAGAGAGAGAGAGAGAGAGAGAGAGAGAGAGAATCCCAAGCAGGCTCCACTCTGTCAATACAGAGCCCAACATGGGGCTCGAACTCATGGAACCGTGAGATTATGACCTGAGCTATAAAACCAAGAGTCAGACTCTTAACTGACTGAGTCACCTAGGAACCCCAGAATGACTTTAAAAAAAATTTTTTTTTAACGTTTATTTATTTTTGAGACAGAGAGAGACAGAGCATGAATGGGGGAGGGTCAGAGAGAGGGAGACACAGAATCTGAAACAGGCTCCAGGCTCTGAGCGGTCAGCACAGAGCCCGACGCGGGGCTCGAACTCACGGACCGTGAGATCATGACCTGAGCCGAAGTCGGCCGCTTAACCGACTGAGCCACCCAGGCGCCCCCAGAATGACTCTTTTTTAATGCCCCACTTCCAGTCTGGCAGACAAAAGTATTGCTTAGGATAAGCTGCTTCAGGGCTGGGGTCGATCCTACTATGTTCATGCCCCTGCAGCATGGTGCCAGGAGAGACAGACAGAGACAGAGGGACAGAGGGGGGCAGAGAGATAGAGACAGACACAGAAAGGGGGGAGACAGAGAGATAAGGGAGGGAGAGATAGAGAAACAGAGAGACAGAGAGAGAGAGACAAGGAGACAGGGAGGGAGAAAGAATAGAAGAGAAAGAGAAGGGAAGGGCAGGAAAGGACACCATTGCTGGGAGCAGCATGTCGAAGGTCTGCATGAAACCATCCCTGTTCCTCCTCCTGCCTCATCTGTCCTCGTCCTTGCTGCTCTGGGGCTCAGCTGCCCTTGTCCCCAGAAGCACCATGTCCAAGGCTATAGTGACAGCTGGGTCAGAGACAGGAATTACAGAGGACAGAAGTAAAATAATTGATAAAATGGTGGGTAACAAGTGTGTGCACTAAATTCACCTGATTGACTTAATTTATGAGTTTTGAGAAAAATTTAAAAGCTGTTTATTAGTTTGCTGGGGCTGCCGTGACAAATGATCACAAACTGAGTGGCTTAAGACAACAGAAATGTATTCTCTCACAGCTCTGGGGGCTGCGGACGGAAATTAAAGTGCCAGCCGGTTTGCTTCCTTCTGGAGAACCTGTTTCAGGCCTCTCTTAGCTTCTGGGGTTGCCGGCCACCCTTGGCCTGCCCTGTCTCGTAGACCCTCCACCCAATCTGTCTCTGTCTTCACATGGCCTTCTCTCTCTGTGTCTCTGTGCCGAGCTGCTCCCTGAAGGAGGAAACAGTCATTGCATTGGGGCCCACCCTCACCTACTAGGACTGCATTGTAACTTGATCATATCTATGAAGATCCTTTTTCAAACAAAATCACATTCACAGGTTCCCTGGGTTTGAACTTGGACATATCATTTTTGGAGGCAGAATTCAATCCACCATAGATGCTTATGAAGAAAAGTGTCAATTGGAAATAAAATAATAAATTAAAATAGCAGTTTTTAAATATTTTAAAAGGTTTTTTTTTTTTAATTTTTATTTTAGAGAGAGGGAGAGAGGGAGAGAGACACAGTGCCAACAGAGCAGGGGCAGAGAGAGAGGGGAAGATACAGAATCTGAAGAATGATCCAGGCTCTGAACTGTTGGCACAGAGCCCAAAGTGGCGCTTGAACCCACGAACCATGAGATCATGACCTGAACCAAGGTCAGACGCCTAACTGACTGAGCCACCCAGGCACCCCAAAATAGCAGTTTTTAAATGTATCCCTTTCCTCCCATGGAAAAAGAAACAAAAGAGGTACCATGAGTCCTACCACAAGAAAGCTCTTGTGTGGAGTCTGTCGGATCCTAGTTTTGCTCTCTGTGTCCTTGGTGACCGCTACCCCCAAGGTAAGGCCTGTGATGGAGAAAGGACAGTGGCAGTCCTTCAGTGGGATTCCTGGACCCTCCTGTCGCCTCTTCTCCCAGCACGTGTGTCCCAGGAGGTGAGTTCTGCTTTGGTCCCGGAGGCTTTCCCACTACCATGGTAGTGCTCTTCCTTCGTGGCCGCGCTCTTCCTTCGTGGCCATGCTGTGTGCCCATTTAGTTTGTCCTCTTCTTACCATTGCTGCTGCCTCAGCCATTGGAGAGAAATCTTCCCTCAAGAAGAAGGACCTCAGATACCCCCGATGATGTCAACACTCCACATGGCTCCTCCTCCTCCGGCTCACTCCAGGGAAAAACCCTGTGCCTCCAGCTTGTCCCTGGAAGGGCTTGAACTACACATCTGGCACCATGACTGTTCCAGCTCTTGTCTGACTTCCAACCCGCCAATCTCTGAGGCTGACATGCAGGCAATTGCTTCTCCCCAGGATCCACTGTGAATAAAGGGGCAAGTTTTGAATGGCCCAGCTCTTCCTTCTGGTTCCCCCCAGCTGCTCACTGAGTTCGTTTTCCTGTTCCTACAAAGGAGCCTGGCACCATCGGGTATACGGCATCCCCTGCCCCGACCGGGAGCCTGGGGCGAGTTCCCCAGAGCTGTGTGCAAAGCAGGTGTGTGAGGTGTGCAAGGGGTGCGTGTGTGAGACAGACTCAGACCCATGCCTTCCTAACGAGGAACTGCCGTCCACAAGTGGGGCTGTGTCTTCTGTCTCGCCCTTCCCCACTGTCTTTGCCAGGCCACCACCCCCCTCTAGTTCAGAGGCCTAATTCTGGTGCTCAGAACCCTAGTTTTGAATCCAAAGCTCCCTTTACTGTTCTTTGCAGCTTTCTACTAAAAGTGGCATTCATGGAAATCTTTCCTCTAACCCAAGGGGACATTGTAGACCAGACCCCTATCATGACATTTGTCACTCTTCCAATAGCTTCAAAGGTAAAGCAATCTCATTATATACATTATCTGGGATACAGAAAATGCTGAGAACCCTCACTGGAATAGGTCTTGCCCAGATCGGAACAGGGCTGTGAATTTATTGCAGACACATTTCCAGTGGCTTCCCTGCCATGTTTTACCTTCGCCAAATTTTATTCTTACATTAGTTAGTCAGGAAATGACTGTTTCCAAGAAACTCTGACAACATCCTGAGAAAGAATGACTGAGTCAGAGTTTTGCATAATCAGGAATCCTGAGGAATGTGGAAGCCCATGGACAGGATGCAGCAAAAACACAATTTGCTAAGTGGCTGTGCCTGGGTTTGAGGAAAGTACAACTTTCAAAATGCTTCTCATAATTTGAAAATAGGATGGGAAAGATAGGCTTTTGATTTTGGACTACAAATAGCTTTCTTTCAAGGATCACTGTGGCTAGTGGTCATCGGGACCTCTTCCCTTTGGTGGGGTCCCAACCCCAACTTAGGCACATTTGACCACTAGTGTCCAAGGAACAACAGATAAGTGCCATTCTGGATTAATTTTTGATGCATCTGTCCAAAGTAAAAAATTAACCTGAAGCTGCTTTCCAGTGTTGCCAAATTTGCTGCTTTTAGGAGATTTGAAATAGCTGCTTGAACCAGGAGGGATTCTTAGAAGTGCTTCAACCTTTAGGCAGAATGCTTAGAGTGTTTAATGACAACCTCTAGAAAATTCTGAGGGCCAAAGCTGATGGCAAATGTGGCCTGAGCTGGTTTCTCAAACTCTTCCCTGACTACGTGGGTAGCCATCTGGAACAAGTGTGGGAACACAGAAGAAATCCTTGGCCTTATAGAGCCCACCCTTAGCTTCCCTGCTCCAACATGCCTCCCTGTACAGATGGAGATTATTTCATTAGAGCAAAATGCCAGAATAGTAGCATTCTTTTTCTTTCCCATGTTCTGTGATACGATTTTTTATCTCTTTGCTGAATTAAACCTTCAGTTCTGAGTGTGTCTTTGGAAAGCCTGCTCTCCTAGTAGGCTCTCACATGTTCAAAGGTAGGTAAGTAGGTGAGGAAGGAGGAGTTGTACAGGGTGAGGGCCCAGCTGATATGCATAATCTCCCACAGACCTAGGAGACCTCAGGCATGTTAGAAAGTCTAAGGAAACCTTTTTGTTCTTTGGCCAGCATCAATCAAATTATAGTTGGAGTGATTTTCCAGCATCTTGCACAAACTGGGAGCTAATTTTGAAGCGTTTGCATCTTTTAATTTCTTCTTGCCCACCTCCTGTCCCAAAGGGGTAAAACTGCTGGCATGGTCAGAGACTAAGAGCAAGCCGAAGGCTAGGGCTGCAGATACGGGGCAGAGACCAAGCAAGGGAAGGGGAAGCTGCAGGAGAAAGCCAGTCAGGAGTGCACAGCCAACAGGGCTGCAGACTGTAGCCATGGGGAGGGACAGAAATCAAGTCCAAGTGGCATCAGAGGATTCGGCTTAGTGGGAGGCAGTGAGCAGTGTGGTGGCTGAGCCTGGCAGTAGGGTCAGAGCAACGCTTCTGGGGTAGAGGAAAATCTTCCTGAAGTGTGGAAGTCCCTTGTTACAGTGGGTCCAGTCAGGGCATTCCTTGAATTAAAGGAAAAGAATAAATGGAACTCACAAGATGAGGACGTGGGAATGAGTCCGAAAATCAGACTCCAGCCTACTGACTAGGGTTTCAGAGACACATAAACAGACCATGTGCATGGAGGACAAAGGGGCCCCCAAGTGACTTCCATGTACGACACAGTTCAGGGATGCAGAGCCATTGTTCCCAGCTGTGGTCAGGTCCAAAGTCTGCTGGCTGGTGGGTACAGGGCTTGTGCTGTCCCCTGAGATGCTGTGGGGTTGGGGAGAGACTGTGCAGAGTTGATGGTAAACATGACCTGTAGAGGAGCTGGTGTGGACCCAGGAGCTGAGCTTCACACATCCACTTCTTGCCTTCTAGAAACCTGCCCTAGTAACAGTAGCTGTGCACCCTTTGTGCCGCTCCTCTGCCCGAGGTGGACAGTGCTCATTGGTCACAGCAGCACAGCAGACTGGTTAAGGGCACGTGTTCTGGAGTTAGGCCTGTGTCTTCAACAGCTTCTCCTCTAACAATACATGGGTAAGTTACCTCATAAAACAAAGAGTCCTCATCTGCAAATATTACCCATCTCAAAAGTTTTTAGGAAGAGTGAATGAAATAATTGTATAAAATATTTAGCACAGGACCTGGCCCATTATTTGCTCTTAATAAACAGAATCCCTGACAATGAAATATTTATGAAATTATGTGTGAAGTCATTAATAATAAAATCATTACTAACATTCTTCGTATTTCCTACTGGTGAGTGAAGAATTGGCTTTACCCAAAGGGCTGTCTGGCCTTTGTCCCTGGCTCCTGGGAGGTAACCTCTAAATCCGTGGAATTATCCCAGGGATTGGCACCTCTTCGTGATTTGTGGTGGGCTGCTTGACCAGATCTGATAGCTCATGCTAAGATGACTCAGGGTGAGGAGCTGGCCAAACCAGAAAGATCAACCATGTGATGTGAGGGGTGGCACTTTGGACAGCCACATGGGACATGGTTCAATCAGTCATGCCTGTGTAATGAAACCCCAAACAGACTATGGACACCGAGCTCAGGGGCCCCGAGGTGTTAATGCTCTGTCTGCATATTTCCGTAGATAGACACTGAGAAGGTGTCCCGGAGGGCATGGAACCTTCCTATTCCCTGATTCCACCCTATGTGTCTTAGTCCATTTGGGCTGCTGTGGCAAAACTACCACAAACTGGGTGGCTCGTAACAACATAAATTCATTTCTCACAGTTCTGGAGGCTGGGAAATCCAAGATCATGACACTGGCAGATATGGTATGTAGGGAGAGCTTCCGGACCATGGATGTTCTACATGTCCTTACATGGTGGAAAGGGTGAGGGAACTCTCTGGGGCCTTTTTATAAGAGCACTAATCCCATTCATGAGAGTGCCACCCTCATGATCTTATCAGCTCCCCAAAGCCCTCCTCCTAATATCGTTTCACTAGGGGTTAAGTGTTATACGAATTTGGGAGACACAGACATTCAGTCTGTAGTAGTGTCTCTTCCTTTAGCAGGCACTGATTATTATCCCTTTGCTATAGAAAGCCCCTGTGATTGTAGCATGGTGTTTTTCCTGAGTTCTGTGAGTCATTCTAGCAAATTTTCAAATCTGAGAGAGTCCATGGGCATCCGTGAATTTGTAGCTAGGTGATCTGAAGGGAGGGTGTGTCCATGGACATCTGAGTACCAGTGGCTGGTGTCAGAAGTCTTGGACAGACCTGGCAGCCTGGAGCACAATGCTCTTAACCTGGACTTTCATTCCAGGTACGTGCTGGTCTCACAGCCTCAGAGTCCTGCTTAACACAAGGCTCTGGGCATCCATTACATCATTTGAATTGCATTTGAGAAGTCTGTTTGCAGTCCTTGTCCTCTTCTAGCATTCCTGTGCTTAAAGTCCTTCTAGAAATGCCCACCTCCTATTAAATTACCCGCTGCAATTATTCACATATTCTAAAACCACATCATCACACTTGTGTGCAGTTGCAAACTTCCAGTTCCTTCGTGTACTTTCTGGAAACCCCATATTCCTTATACAATCCTATGAAGCATATACTACCTTGTACAAATAGGGCGTGCAATGACATTGAATTGACTGCATAACTATTGACTTTTGTGAAGTGCAAGGCATTGCTAAATGGTCATATGGCCAAGCCATAAACATACAAGGGACAACAGTTCATTCTATGTCTCCGAGAACCGAGTTATCTCACCCCTGCCCAGAGAGAACTTGCTTTCATTGTGTCACTCTTGGCTCTCAGTTAAGCCCATCGCTTTCTACAGAGTGAGTGCAGGGTATCCTCCATGGAAGAGAGGGGCACCTTTTATTCAGAGCACCTCCTATATTTACTTCCAGCCTCCCCATACTCTCTTGGTATGTGCTTCGTTCTAGATGGTGGGCAGTGAAGTCTTTAATTACTGGCATGCAGCCTTCAAGCTCTCTCCTGTCATGCAGTTGAGGGGTCCATGTGCTAGAGGTGGCGTAGTTCCCAGATGGTGAAGCCACTGGTGTCCTGTGTCCCTGAGTATTTGTGGAGCAGTGACCCCACCCACACTTTTTGGACATGTAATGTTAATGAGAAATTCATCTTTGTTTTCCTCTTTAGTTTTGGTTTATTTGTTTTGTTTCCACAGAATGACCTAATGTTATCTTGATCAATGGACAGACTCACAGTTCATGGTAGTGTGTCCAACCACACTGCAGCTACTAGCTGTGACTTGAAAGTAAAAGAAAACAGAGATTAGCATTTGTCCTGAGTGGTGGTAAAACCAATAATAAAGGAAAGAAGAGGCAAAATTCATATATTTTTGTTATGCTTCTGTTATTTCATCTTTAAATTGGAGAAAAAGCTGTTTAAAATACTAGTTTTGCAATATATACTTGGGAAGCTAGATGTGGTATAAAGCCAGGTTTCTCAAACCTGGCTTTATTGATATTTGGGATGGGTAATTCTTTGTTATAGAGGCTGTTGTTATACACCGTCAGTGTTTAACAGCATCCCTGGTCTCTACGCACCAGATGACGATAGCATCACTCACTACCCCCTCCGAGTTGACAATCACAGATGTCTTCAGACATTGCCAGTGGCCCCTGCTATGCAATGTCATCCTCTGGTTGAGAACCGCTGGCACAGAAGAAAGAAACTCTGGCTTAGAATGGGAGGGCTTCTTAAGTTTATTTCTGCCACTCACTAGCTCCCTGATCCTGGGTAACCGAGGCCATGGAGGCTCCAGTTTCCTCATCTATAAAACTGAAATAATAACCACTATTCAGAGCATTCAGAAATTCATGTACACAACACGTTCACTTTTTAAGCTGTAAGGCACTGTGCATATGGAAGTTAAACTCCTCAGGTTGCCATTTATTTTCTATGTTGTGCACAAAAAATGCTTTTAACATAAGAATGTGTACTTCGTGATTTTCTTATCCTCATGATTGAGGGATGCTTCATAGATCATCTTGGGCTGTCAGGTTCGTGTGGGATACCTTCCTGCTTGACTTTCATCCCCTCCCTTTTGATGCCTGTGCCTGTCTTCATATTTCTCCCACCTGCTGGATCTTGTCTTTGGTACCCAGAATACCTTGAAGGTTTTCTACCCTTCACTCATCTGAACCTTTCTTGCTCAATCTAAAGGAACGTGTTTCCCCTCCTGCAAAAGCATCAAACCTCATTCCCTTCAGGTTTGGCTCCCGGCCACTGAAAGTGCTAGATAGTAATGTGATGAACAGGTTGAAAGCTAAGACGGCGAGGCTGATTGGCTTCTACATCTCTCGAGCATCATCTCTCCACAGTTCCACTCCATTTACCCTTACCAACGTTACAATTGCTTTGTGTCCTTGTCAGTACTTGACGTTACCATTCTCTTCAGTTTCAGCAATTCCGGTAGGTCTGTGTTGGTATTTCATTTTGGTTTTAAGAAGGCATTCTCAGAGGTGTGTTCCCTGACCTAAAGAAAAGAGTAATCCCTCGTTACAGGATATGTTGAGAGACTATAGCATCGTGGACTTTCAGGAGACAGGAGGACACATTTTTTGTGAACTTGCTACGTGTTAAACACAACATGAGACATTCCACCCAAATGATTACATTTACTGCTTCCAACTGTTCTATACATGAAGCTTCACTTTTCCCCCTTTATGGATTAAAAAAACAGACTTTGGAAATATTTAATAATTTACCCCAAATCTCATATTTATGAAGTTTTGGCTCACGGCATATCATGCAGATGACTGCAGGTTCCTTCTCACATTGGCACTGATATGGGGAATTGCCTGTTTCTATCGCAGAGAGAGAATAAAATGCTGCCTGTGGAGAGAGGAGAAGTTCAGGGCATTTCGAAGCCATGTTGGGCTTTGTGTGGGAAAGGCAAGAATTGGACCTGGCTGTCAATGTGCTCGGGGCACTTCTGGGCACACCTGTCCACGTTCCTTTGCAAAAACGCACACTCTGACCGGGTAGGCAGTCATACTTTCTGGCTTGCTCTTTAAATGCTTTAATATCCCTTACCTCCTGGTCCCCAAAGCCCCGAGAAGAGATACGGCAGATCCTATCTTCATGTTTGGATTGAGCAGCTGGTACTGGGAATATTTTAGTGATTGTTCAAGGTCACAGAGTAGACAGAGACAGAGCAAGAATCAAGTTCAGGACCCTGTCTGTGTAAAAAATGTCATGATATAATCCCACATGACCTGTTTTCTCAAGGGTCCTCTGTGGCATGCTTAGGTCCGATCGTCTCATAGTTGTCCTATTTTGTTGATCTGACGTTGGATTCAGGAGGGACACAGTGAGTGCAGCAGCACCCATGGTAACAGTTCCTACAGCCAACATTCTCTGACTGCTTCCTCTGTGAGGGACTTTGGCCACACACATGCTCATGGTAGCCCCTCGGGTCTGTCTCCAGATGAGAAGACAGAGCCATGCAGAGGGTCAGACATCTTGCCCAAGGACTGAGCTGGAAACCCAGGCATGTGAGGCACATGAAACACCACGTGTGTTACGCAGCCTTCTGTGAGTATGAAATGTGGTTTTACAGACGGGTCTTCAGGGATCATGAGCGTGGGGCTGGATGGTGTGATTTCAGACCCTGGGCTCAGGGAGACTCTGTGATGAAGCCTTGCCTGCCAGCTTTCACGCGCTTTCCTTGTAACTTCTAACTGAACCAGATAAAGCAGCCACATTCTCTACTTCCTCTCCTCTCTGCTCTTCCCACTTTCTTCTCTTCTTAGTTTTTGGATGGAAACGGCATTATGGTTCATGCACCTTTCTGTAGTGCAGATAAATCAGCTGGCCCTACCCAGAAAGCACTGCTCCACTGTGAGCCCGACTATTCCTTTTGTTACAAATGAAACATTTTGAACATACTCTGGGTTATTGATGCCCATGTACCCAGTGCTGAGATTTTTAACACATGTGAATATTCTGCAGTATTTGCCCTACAACTTTTAAATTAAGAAATGAGATGTTTCAGGTTAGGTTGAGAGTATACCATCCACCCCAGATCAACTTCACAAAACAAAACTTCTGATTTCCCACCAAATATGTTCATGCCTCAGACTCCTCCCTGTCAGTAAAAGGTGTTCACATTCCCCCACCTGCTTAGCATGAAGGATCTTTCCCTGACTCCCGTCTTTCCTTCATGCCGCACCCCTGCAGTGCATCAATTGATCCACGATTTCTCCCAAATACACAGTCTCCCTGTATCATCATCTCCCTCCCAGGCTTTGGTGATCATCTCCCAGATGGTCCCCCTGTTTCCCCCCATCTTCTACAGTCAGTCTGTCACACCACAACCCAGTGATTCCTAAAGAGCAAGTTATATCCAGTCACTGCCAGCTGTGGACTGAAACATTTGTGTCCCTAAAATTCCTGTTAAAACCTAATCCCCAGAGCGAGGTAGTAGGAGGCAGGGCCTTTGGGAAAGGCCTGGGCAGAGCCCAGGCACGAGGCCAGGCTCGAGGCCAGGCTTCGAGCCCAGGCTCGAAGGCACGAGGGCAGAGCCTTCACTAATGGGATTAGGGCCCTAATGAGAGAACCCACGGAGCTCCCTAGCTCCTTCCCCCACGTGAGGACACATCGAGAAGATGGCCATCTGGAAAGTGGGTTCTCACCAGACCCTGAATCTGCTTGCACCTTGATCTTGGACTTCCGGCCTCCAGAACTGTGAGAAACAAATGTCTGTTGTTTATAAGACGCCGAGTCTGTGGTATTCTATTATAGTAGCCTGAACGGACTGAGACACTCCTCATATCGTGTTCAGAAATGATCCACATTTGTCATGGTGGCTACCAGGGGCCAACACCATCTGGGCTATTGGTCTGTCTGGCCTCTTGCCTCCCTCCAGCTCTGGCCTGTCTGCTGCTCCTTGAGCACGTCAAGCTCATTCCTGCTCTGGGCTCTTCTTTCCGGAGAGCTTGTTCCCCAGATCTTCACTGGCTCCTTCCCTTCCTTCCCTCAGATCCCCACTCAAGGGCATGTCCTCTGGGAGATATTCCCACACAGATTCCCTGCATCAGTCCACTGCATTCTCTCCTTCTGCTCCATTTTTCCCATTGTGTTTATAAACAACTGAGATCATTACATATTCATTGGTTTGTCTCTCTCACATCCCTGGACTCGGAATATAAACTTCGTAAATTTGTCTTGTTCTTCACAGCATCCCTCATACCTATGTGTCTGGCACAGAGTACATCCTTAATACGCACTTATTGAATGGGTGACCAGATCTCATTAGCTTGCTTTCCTCCAAAAGTGGCTACTATTTTTAAGTTGATTGGTTTTAAGCCTACTTCCACATTGCTATATTTATCACATATTTATGTACCCATGTAGATTTCGTGTAAACCTGAGTGCAAAATTTTCACACAAATGACATCATATTGTACATATTGCTTTGCAACTTGACTTTTCTTTTCTGATCCCAAAATGTCTTTAGGATTAATCCATGTTGACCCTTGTAGGTTTAGTTATACAACATAACTGTTGTATAGTGTTCCACTGAATGAATAAATGGTTTATTTATCCATCCCCCTACTGAGTTATAGTTAAGTTGTGTTTATTTTGGAGGGAGGGGTCTCTCATGCGCATGGGTGAGAGTTCCTCTAGATAAGACCCATAGAAGTAGAACCATTGGACCAGAGGTTAAGGGCAACTGCAACGTTGCTGGATCTATCAAGTGGCCAAAACTGTTGGTATCATTTTATAAAGTATAATTCCATTTCCCACATCCTAATCAACATTTCTAGTTATCATATTTAAAAATTTTACATATCTGACAGGTGTCTTATGTATCTCATTTTCATCTTGCATTTCCCCCATTATTACACTTGTGTCTTTCTCCTCCCCGTATGCTTATTGGTCATTCAAGTTTCTTCCCTTCTAGGTTCCTTGTTCATATTTGTGCCTGTTTTGCTCTTGGGTTGTTTGTCCCTTATTGGTTTGAAGGGGCTGTTTATGAATGCTCTATAAAAATACTTGGTGGTTTATTCGCATTGCAAATATCATCTCACAATCTGTGGGTTTCTTTTCAATTTATTTATAGTGCCTTTTTTTCTGTATGTGTCTCAAATTTAATGCAGTATTGTCCTTCATGTTTGACTTGTCTCTATATATTTTAAAGAAATCCTTCCTAGCTCTTATATTATAAAAATGTTCTCCTATGTTTTCTTCTAAACTCTGACGTTTGCTTTCTTTTCTTATCTTTTCAGTATGGTATGTGATAGGGATCTAATTTATTTTTGTTTTTATTATTTTTTTTAAATGTTTTTAAAAAATGTTTATTTTTGAGAGAGAGAGAGAGAGAGAGAGAGCAGGGAAGGGGCAGAGAGAGAGGGAGACACAGAATCCAAAGCAGGGTCCAGGCTCTGAGCTGTTAGCACAGAGCCTGACGCTGGGCTTGAACTCACGAACCATGAGATCATGACCTGAGCCAAAGTCAGACGCTTAACCAGCTGAGCCACCCAGGTGCCCCATAATTTCTTTTGATTTTTAACACATGTAGCCATGTGAGCCAGCACCATTTAAATAATTTAACTTAGTTTTCTGAATAGGTAACACATTCTTTTGGTTCGAAGACCAGAATAATGTTACAAAATACATACTGAGTGATTTTGTTCCTAGCTTTACCCCACGCACCCTCTCCTCCTCATCCTGCATTGTTCTGGGTTTCTCCATGCAAATAAATAGGAAAAGAGATTCTTATTTTCCCTTTCTTAAATACGAATGACATGTTTCCATATCAGGCTTAAACCTCGCTTATCTCAGTTCGCCATTTTTCCTAGAGCCCCTTCTGTGTGAGTGAGCAGGGAGGGTTTTATCTCTCTTCCATCTGAGTAGGGTTCTGTTGTGTGGAGCTCTCAGAGTGTGCTTCACCAGTGACCTATGGATGGACATTGGGACGTCCCAGGCCTTTTCTAGTTATTGCCGACTGAGCAGCAGTGAATGACATTATACACACATCCTTTCGCATCCCTGAAGTGGGATGTCTGGGTGAAAGGGTGCCCGCACGTGCATCTGTAATTGTGATAGACGTCGCCAATCAGCCTTCGTAGCCACTGGGTTCCTCTGTCTGTTGGCAGAATACGTGACACCATGTCTTTCCTCACAGCTCGTCAACGGGAGGTCATCAGACTTGTAAACTGTTGACAGACAAGAAAGGGAATCAAGGAGATTCTTGACATTTTCCTCCTTTCATTGTCCATTTTAGATTTTTTAAACTTTGAGTTCTAATGAACATTAAGTACACAAATCTAAACTCTACAGTTATATGACATTTTACATTTTACTCATGCACCCTCCACTCAGGTAAAATACAGATATTTTCCACTTCTCTAGAAGGTTCTTTTACTCTGTCCCAGTCATTGCACCCCACCGATAGCAATCACTATTCAGATTGTTATTGTCACATTAATTTCCCCTTATTTTGAATTTTATGTCATTGGAATCATAGAATATGTTCTCTTCTGTGTAAGATTTCTTTTCCTCATCTTATGTTTGTGAGATACATCCTTATTATTTTTTTTAAAAGTTTATTTATTTTGAGAGAGAGAGAGACAGCGAGCGAGCAGGGGAGGTGCAGAGAAAGGGGGAGAGGGAGAGAATCCCAAGCAGGCTCCGCACTGCCAGTGTGGAGCCCGACGTGGGGCTCGATGCAGGGTTTGAACTCATGAACCGTGAGATCATGACCTGAGCTGATGTTTGATGCTTAACTGACCGAGCCACCCAGCTGCCCCTAGATACATCCATATTCTTATAGGTATCAGTAGTTTATTTATTTTCCTTGTTGTGTGGTATTTCATTGTATGAATATACCACAGCTTATTTATTCTATGTTGGTGGATATTTTGATTGTTTACAGTTTGGAATATTTACAATATAGCTGCCATCAACATTTTTGTGTATGTCTTTTGGTGCATAGTAGTGTTTATGTTGATGAGTATAAACTCTCTATCTTTATCTCTATCTCTATCTCTTTATATATAATCTATATCTATACATATATCTCTATATTTATCTATGTGTAATGTTATCTATATCTATATCTATATCTATATCTATATCTATATCTATCTGTATTTGTATCTAAAGATTTGGTTGGTTAGAGGTACTGCAAATTTTACATAACTGTTGTCAAGAACCCTGAGGTGTGAGGTTTTATCCTTGTTGGAAGCCAACACATTGGCCTGCCAAGTTTCATCCACAGAACTACTGGATCAGCAATGAAGGCAATTTATTAGAGTGAGCATGTCTGATGAAGGGCTGTTACCCAAAGTATAGAAAGGACTCTTAAAACTCAACAATGAGAAAACAAACAATCTGATTAAAAAACCCACCAGAGACCTTAGCAAATACCTCACCAAAGAAGATACACAAATGGCGAATAAACATATGAAAAGATGCTTCACAACAATTGTCAGGGAAATGAAAATTACAACAACAATGAGCTATCACAACACACCAATCAGAATGCGCCAAATCCAGAGCAGTGGCAACACTACATTTTGCTGAGGTTGTGGAGAAGCAGGAACTCTCATTTATTGCCAATGGGAATGTAAAATGGAAGACAGTTTGATGATTATTATAAAACTAAGCCTACTCTTGCCATACCATCCAGCAATGGCACCCCTTGGTATTTCTCCAAAGGAGTTAAAGAGAGTTATGTCCAGATAAAAGCCTGCATATGGATGTTTACAGCAGCTTTATTTATAATTGCCAAAACTTGGAAGCAGCTGAGATATCCTTCAGTAGGTGACTGGACAAATAAACTGTACCTACAGTTATTGGAATATTATTTAGCACTAAAAAGAAATGAACTATCAACCCAGGAAAAGTCATGGAGGAAACTTAAGTGCATGTCACTTAGTGAAGGAAGCCAACCTGAGACGGCTGTGTACGGTATGGTCCAACTGTGGGACATTATGGGAAAAGCCAAACTATGGAGACAATAAAAAAATGAAGGTTGCTAGGATGAATAGGTGGAGCATGGGGGGATTTCTAGTGATGTGAAACTGCTCTGTCTTGACACCATCATGATGGGCACACGTCATTGTACGTTTGTCCAGACCTGTAGAATGTACACCATCAAGAGTGAACCCTACGGTAGACTATAGACCATAAGGTTTGGGTGATTGTGATGTATCAGCGCAAGTTCACCAGCTGCGAGAAGTGTACCCCTCCAGTGGGGGCTGTTGATCACGTGGGAGCGGAGGGTGTATGGGAAAATCTCTGTACCTTTGATGGATCTTAGTGTTTTCTATTATGTCATCTCTGGTCCTGGGTTGCAAATGCTACAGGTGAGGAGTACATGTACTATCCTCCATAGTGCATTGCTCTTCATGGTTAATGATGGCAAAATTGGAATACATTTCGGATGAGGCATCAGCCTTGCCTAAATATAGTTTTAACAATTAAGGAAGTGATTTGATTGTCTGTAAGTTTTTCAATGTAAAATCTTTAGAAAGTTCGGTTAAATATAACGGTCTATCAAAAAATTGTGATATTTAAGAAATGGATTGTTAAAATTTTCTCATGTCTGAAATCAAATGTTCTATAAAGTTCTATAAACATGACCAGACTGAGAAAGAGCCAGAACGATTGGTGCCCTGGCAAAAAATATGGGTGTATTTATTTTGAGAAATTCCTCTGTTTTTGGCCTAGGGTCATTTCTTCTAAGTAAGGTCCAGCACCAGGAGCCCACCTAAAACACTCAGAGGGGACATGGAGGGAAAATGATTTCTGTGAAATAGATTGGAAATAATCAAGAGGTGGGGGTGTTGTTTTTTTTTTTTTTTAATTTAAATGGCTTGACCTTAAACATCATCAAAAGAAATTATGGGGTTTTAACTACTTTTAATTTTATCCTTATACACTTCACTACTGATCTTCAGCTTTCTCTGTGTTAGGAGTGGAAATAATCTGTAATTCTTTATTCCCTGTAATGAGAACCGTAACACTTTCCTGACACTTTAAGTGATCTGAGGTCTAAGGTGAGGTAAGTTTACTCTCCATCCCTTGCTTACTGTGAATAAATAATGAACAATAAAAACCATCCAGTGTTACAACAGGAAATGCTGGCCCATATTTCTCTTATTTGTACTTGTAATGAGAATTGCTGTCCTCATTTTCACTAGACATATGCCAATTTACCAGTCAGAGTGCAAGTTTAATGGCATTTTTGTGGCCCATTTTGTATGAAGTTTGTTTAAATCTTTAGATTTATTATCTCTCTACGAAGGTTTATTAGGTTTTTTTTTTTTTGTACTGTCTTTGCACAGACTTTCCCACAAATTTTATTACAAATTAGATCCTTCCAATTAGGAGATAGTTTTGATTATTACTTGGGGTGTTTACTGGCACAGGAGAAGTGAAATGAATAGCAAAAGGAAACTTCATTTTATTTAAAATTTAAATAGGCATCAAGAGTCTTTGTTTAAGAAAGTCAGTTCATATGGCAAAGGGACCAAAATAGGCACAAAAAACACACTTTTTCTCTTAAATAGTTTATGTCTGCAGTAACTCACAGTTACTCGCAGTAACTGGTAGGCTGATTGTTTTCTGTGCTCCTTCTATGTCCAAATTACTTTCTTTGCAAAACGTGAAATGCTAAAAAAAATACATAATGTAATCTTTTGGAAAAATTTACATTCCTAAAATTTACAAATATCAAAAACTTACTCTTTTTGCTACTATTCTGATGTTCATAATGCATTTGAGAAATAATGACAAGAAATGTGAGCTTTAACATTAACACACAAATTATAGTATTTATAAAATATTTTTTATAGAATGTTTTCTTTTTACCATCTGCCATTCTGAACCTATATTCACAAATAAAATAGAGTTTACATAATCTTCTGAGAATAATCTACTGTTTCATATATTACAAAACCATAGGAATTCCAAATCTGAATATTATTTAGTTGTTATATAATTTGAAATTTAAAAACACACCTTTATCTTAAAGCCTATAAAATATAGACGTGAATGTATGAATGACATAAAATGTTATTCTCTTGAGATCACTTATCAGACAGAATTGGGCATAGTTAAACCAGTCTTTAAATATCATATACCTGGGGCACTTGGGTGGCTCAGTCATTTGAGCATCTGACTTTGGCTCAGGTCACGATCTCATGGTTTGTGAGTCTGAGCCCGCATTGGGCTCTCTGCTGTCAGCCTGTCCATGCAGAGTCCACTTCGGATCCTCTGCCCCCTCGCTGTGTCCCCCTGCCCCCACTGCTGGCACTCTCCCAAAAATCAACAAATGTTAAAAAAAAAAAGTAAATATCATATATTTGTATTAATCTTTTAAAGTATAAATGCTGGGTGCTACTATCCTCATTGTCCTTCTCAAACTACCAGGCATGTCTTGAGCACCTGCTGTAAGGCCTGTCTTAGATGCGAGGACACAGAAAGGCTCAAGGTAATAATAGTAATCTAACATATCCTTTTTAAAAAAATTTTTTAATTTTTATTTATTTTTGAGAGAGAGAGAGAGAGAGAGAGAGAGCACAAGCAGGGGAGGGGCAGAGAGAGAGGGAGACACAGAAACCGAAGCAGGGTCCAGGCTCCGAGCTATCAACACAGAGCCCGAAGCGGGGCTCGAACTCACGAGCTGTGACATCATGATCTGAGCCGAAGTCAGACGCTTAACCGCCTGAGCCACCCAGGCACCCCATTAATCTAACATTTCTAAGCACCATGGCTGGCGTTAGAGGGAAGGCAGGAGGTAGTTGCCTCAGGTGCAAAGCTTGAGGGGGTGCCCAAATTTCAGCAACCAAGATAAAGAATATTCACTTGCCTCACCCTAGTTTCCACCCCGTTCAGCACTTACTACGTGCAGGGTCCTGTGCTAAGAACTTTATTTGCAATTTTCCTATAACTTCTTAGGAAGGTCCCGACCTGATTTTAATGGTGGAGTCACTTATGGCCAAGTTGACACAGTAATTGGTAAAAGTAAAATTGGGACCCAGGTTTTATATTGTGAATAGACTTTTTTTTTTTCCTTTTAGAAGTTGAATGTCTATATAGCACAGGCAGGGATGGAGGTCAACAAAGGTGAACAAAGACAACTCTGGATGGATGGATGAATGGATAGCACAAGGGAATATTATTCAGCCTTTAAAAAGGAAATCCTGCCATGTGTGACAACATGGATGAGCCTGAAGGACATTGTGCTGATTGACATAAGCCAGGCGTGGAAAGACAGATACCGCATAAGGTCACTTATATGCGGAATTGGAAAATGTCAAACGCACAGAAGCAGAGGGTGGAATGGTGGAATGCCAGACACTGGGGGTGGGGGTGGGGGTGGGGACGGGGACGATGTGGAGCCGTCAGTCAAAGGGCACAAGGTTTCAGTTTTGCAGGATAAGTAAGTTCTGGAGATAGACTATATTGCATGATGACGATAGTTGAGAACACTTGAAATCTGCTGAGGGTAATAAGTGTTTTCACCACACACACACACACACACACACACACAACACAGAAGCGAAAAGGAAGGAGAATGGGGACTGCGAGGCAATGGGTTTGTTCATTAGCTCGCGAGCGTAGTGATCATTTCACCGTGTAGGTATTTCAAAACATCAAGTTGTATACCTTAAATATATGTAATTCCTACAGGTGATTTGCACTAAATAAAACTGAACACAAGTACTTTTGCTTAACTTCTCTAAGAAGACTTGGCGCTCACTTTAAGGCTGTAGTCTCATATATTTTCATGTTAACCATGTACATCTGACCACTCTGACTCGGGGACCTTTGACAAATTTTCTCTTGGTGTTTTCTGTTCTGTTAAAAAAATCACCCACTTCTCTTTTCCATATGTCTCTAATAAAATTTCTGCATCCTTAAACCTTTGAATGCGTTTAAATGCTCTGTCTTCTATTTCCATGTTCGAGCCACAGCCTTAAAATAAAGGTGTGAAGAGATTTGAAAACAGGGTTCTAGCTGATTACTTCTTTCCATCAATCTTGAGGATGCTTGTCAAAGTGAAGCTTTGAAAGAAAGGTTGTTTTTCAGAAGAAAAGCTGAATACTTAAATGAACAAGCAGCAAAAGAACTTTTGTATTTTACTTCTGTGCAGTTGCTACATTTGAACATCATTATTGGCTGTTTTATTTTTTCCTTTGAGGGAACATTGTGAAGAATTGAGTGATTAAAGAAAACCTTTTCAGTTTGTGCTGTTTGCTCCCAATAACGTGAATCAAAATTACACTCTGTAATCATAAGGCTTAAAGGAATGGATTCTGCCTTGGCAATTTTTAGACTTCTTCCTTGTTGTTTGTTTTTTTTTTTTTTCCTAAGGAAAAACCCACCTAAGGACTCTGAAAATAAGACAAAAGACAGAGGAAAACAATAGAGATGATGTGTGGCTCCTCCTTCACCCTCCTGCTGGCAGGTGTTATCATCCCTACTTCGTTGATGAAAAAATTAGTCTCAAAGGCACAAATGAGCCTCATACATCAGTTCTCCTTTAAGTGATTTCTCTTTCTCCTCAAGTATAACAAAATCATAGAGAAAAATACTTGAAATTACCCCTATCCTCCAAATGCTAGATTTATTCAACAAACATGTGTTGAAATCCTCTGTTCTGAGTGGAGACAACTTGTATACCACCTCAGAGGGATCGTGGTGCAAGAGGGTGAGGCGGCGCCCCAGGGGGCATCAGGCCAGCTTACCGTGTGCCAGGCAGCCCTGCCCGTCGTATGGCTGAGCATCACAAATGATCAGGATCGATGATCCTCTCTGCTACTGTGTTCAGTGCATTCAGACACTTCCAAATATGGCTAAGCAAGGGTCTCTTTCCTACACACTGCACCCATGAACTGTAACTGTATACGGCACTATCAAATTTGGGCAGTGTGATGAAAGGCATGATTTGGCCCCATTTCTTGATGAGCCTTCATAGGCAATTTTGAAAACCTAATTGCATCTCAATACTCTCAACTGTAAAACCGAATGCTGATCATGATGATGCCTGACTTCTCCATGGGTTCTGGTTATGGAAAGGATGAAAGAAAATAAATGTACATGAAAGCGTGATCCGAATCTGGGTTCCCCTCTTGGTGGGCGTCAAGCCAAAAGACACAACCAAAGATCAGAAAAGGAAGAATTCAACTTGGAACAAGTAAGGAGAACACCAGGGATATTTCCCAAAGCGGTGTCTCCCAGAACGACAAAATTGGGGTGCGTGCATATTCACGAAGGGGCTGCAAAGGAGAATTCGTTATAGAATTGGGGAAAATTCATCCTACTTGACAGAGTAGGTCAAGGATGACTGAAATCAGGAGGGCCAGCAAGGGGCAGCATCATTAATTCTCTGGCTTCAGTTAGGCCGGCGTTTGAGTGCTCAAAGGGGTTTAAATCCTGCAAAAATGACTCAAGAATGTGTGTTGGGTCAACTTTTAGTTCTTAAACAGTACTGGGAGTTTTACCACTGATTTATTGTCTCTGATATGGCTAGGTTATTTCCTGGCCTGGTAGAGACTGTTAGTTTTGGCATTCCTTTGGTCCCTTAAAATTCTTAACTCCTGAGGTTTTGGTCTTCCTTTGTAATTCCAACACCTCCTAGGAAGTTCTGCAGGAAGTGCTTTTGGCAAATAGAGCCAGTTGCTATAGATTGTGAAAATAGCTGTGGGCCTAAAACAACTTCTGTTAAGTCAACAAAGCTGTATCTCATCTTTTTTTTTTTTTTTTTTTTTTTTTTAGGGAACCCCTAACTCTTTCTGCTTACAGAAGTACTTGTCAAATCTACATTTTTAATGTTTCCATTATCATTGTTTTTAGTTTATTATAGAATCCTGTTCTAAAATTAACCTCATTAAAAACATTCACTAAAGGGGTGGAAAGATTAAAGATCCACATTTTTTTTTCCCAGTTAGTGTTGCTTCTAATAGAAATGATTAGCATTTGTCATTTTATAAATTTAAAGACCACTTTGGGTACCTATATTATTCTATTTCAATCTTACGAAAAGCCTGAAACAGATAAGTACTAAATTACTAAATTTTTAGCCCTTTTTCATGTGATGAAAAAATGGGCTCCCAAAGTGCAGTGTGCGTGACATCAGTTTACCAATAACGAGTGAATGTCCCATATCCCGGTTTTAAACATGAAAATGCCAAGGGTAGGGGCGCCTGAGTGGCTCAGTCGGGTAAGCGTTCAACTTCAGCTCAGGTCATGATCTCGTGGTTTGTGAGTTCAAGCCCTGCATCAGGCTATGTGCTGACAGCTCAGTGCCTGGAGCCTGCTTTGGATTCTGTGTCTCCTTCTCTCTCTGCCCCTCCCCCCCTCGCATTCTCTATCTCTTAAAAATAAATAGTAAACATTAAAAGAAAAAAGAAAATGCAAGGCTATCTTTAGGGCACGGTATTCCTTGGCTAGTCTCTGCCTGTGATCTGTGATTCAGGAGGCTCAATGGAATAGCACCTTCAGTTATGTTCTGCTCCCAGGGGGGTCCCAACCGCTTTGAGGATGAACGGGATCTGGTTTTCAGGTAATAGTGGTGGGGTTTGAGCACATTTATAGGGTATATGCCTAAGGAATTTGCATGTATGCTTAAATGAGGAAAAATATTGACTTTTATTTACTAATAAGATTATGTACCTAGAATGTCATATTTTTGAAGCGCAAGCAATTCTGTCATTGATGCTTTAAAAAGACACCTCTATCTGTTGAGTAAATTAAAACCCAAGGCTTATGATGAGGATTTTCAATATAGCCTCCACTAGTGCAACCTTAATGTCATTATTGTGATACTATATATATATATATATATATATACACATACACACACATATATATATATATACACGCATATATATGTACACATATATGTGTATATATACGTATATATGTGTATATATACGTATATATACACATATATAGTACATATACATACGTATACATATATATATACACACACATCTATATGTATATACATATATACACACATATATGTATATATATACATACATATACATATTATATATATACATACATACATATACATATGTATATATATACATACATATATTTACATATATATATAATATACACTGTTTTTATAGCACCAGGAGTATAAATTTAGGCATTAATAATTTGCCATTTTTAATTTTCTTCTTATTATTACATTTTTTAAAAAATTCAGCCCAATTTAACATAGGGCGTAATAATAATTTCAGGAATAGAATTTAGTGATTCATCACTTACATATAACACCCAGTGCTCATCCCAAGTGTCGTCCTTAATGCCCATCACCCCTTTAGCCCTTCCCCCACCTACCACCCCACCGGCAATCCTCAGTTTGTTCTCTGTATTTAAGAGTCTCTTATGGCTTGTCTCCCTCCCTGTTTTTATATTATTTTTGCTTCCCTTCCCTTATGTTCATCTGTTTTGTATCTTAAATGCCACATATCAGTGAAATCATATGATATTTGTCTTTCTCTGAATGACTTATTTCACTTAGCATAATACACTCTAGTTTCATCCACGTTATTGCAAATTGAATTTGCCATGTCTTAAATGGCTGTTTTCAAATCATTGTCATTATATGGTACATCCATGATCAAGATGAAAATAAGGAGCTGTTCACTCTGAAAGCTTATATACAGTCCTATGAATTTTCTGTTGTTTCTGGTGGAACTTCCTATTCATCATCAGGGTGATAAAGGCATCTTCATTTCAATACGAGAATGAATCTGTGTGGTGTTACATCTGTAACAAATGTGGTTTATTGAAGTCATGAGGTGGTACCAAGTAGTAGTGAAAGGAAGGTAGAACCATGCTGTACTTGCAGCCTAGGGTCCAAGGACAGTCCATCCCCAAGATGGGCCATTTTGGTATGAAGATTATTTTGAGTTAAAGGCAATCAAAATTCAGCACATTCAGGAAAAGTTCTTTACCTACCCCTCAACTGCCAGTAGGACCTGGAATAGAGTTATTAACAGAGATTCCTCCTGACCTAAGAAACTTATCTGCATAACAAGGCAACCTTAGTTTTCCAAACATCTCTCACTTTCCTCCTAGTGGTCTTCCTCCCCTTTGTATCCCCTAACCCTCTCCTGAACTCAGGATGTCATACAAGCCTTATGTTGCCTTTGGAATTTCTTGTCTGTGTGGATTCCCAGTAGGGAGAACATTAAATTTGATTTTCTCCTGCTAATCTGTGTCATGTCAATTTGATTCTTAGTCTAGCTAGAAGGATGTTAAAAGGCAGAGGAAATTTTTTTCCCCAACAACAGCATGGCAAAGATACAGAGTGAGGCACTCCACAAAGCCAAGTCACACACTCATATTTGTAGAGGAGGAAAAACAAGTTTTTCTCTACTTTTCTAGTTTTCTTGGCTGAGACCCTCCCTCCCCTGTAATAAAAGATAGATTAAAAACAGAAAAACAGGCAGAAGTTTAATAACATGCATGCCTCCTGTATACATGGGAGAGCCCAGGAAAACTGAGTAACTTCCCCAATGCTCCAAGCCACCAATGTAAAGACCATCTCCAGCTGAAGACAAAGGAAAGATGTGGAGGGATGCAGGGAGGTGGTGGGGGGGGGCAGCCAGTGATGGAAGAAAAACACAGTAAAGGAGGGTAAGGTGTTATGCAGATTCAAGTCCTTGCCTTCCCACTGGTAAAAGTTTCTAGAGATTTAGTCATCCTCCTCTTCTTGGTACAAAGAGGAGACCCCCTTACAAATAGAGATTTCCCTTATAAATGTAAGTTTTCCTCACAAACAGGCAACTTCTATTGTGTCTGTAGCCTTTCAAAAATAATCAGCCTAAAATAACCAATATGCCAGAGATGTATTTTAGGGAAGTTTGTTTTTCTTCCTTTCAAAGGTTTGTACATTTCTACAGACATGAATCTTTTAAGTTTGAGAAAAGCCTTATATACTACTTACAAACTATACACTTACACTAATATTTATAAAAGTATACATACAAATGGGGTACCTGGGTGGCTTAGTCGGTTGAGCGACCGACTTCGGCTCATGTCATGATCTCATGGTTTGTGAGTTCGAGCCCCGTGTTGGGCTCTGTGCTGACAGCTCAGAACCTGGAGCCTGCTTTGGATTCTGTGTTTCCCTCTCTCTTCGCCCCTCCCCTGCTCATGCTCTGTGTCTCTCTGTCTCAAAAATAAATCAAAACATTAAAAAATTTTAAAAAAGTATACACACAAACACATATATACGTATATATAATATATACACTTTTTTTAGTGTGTGTAATATTGTGACTTATAAGATATATATTTGGACATTCAGATGACCAAAATAAGCCAAAAGACCAAGAGCAATGGGAACATCTTTTGACACAGTATTTGGTCTCTTGTCCTCAGTTCCAGAAATTTCTCCAGAATCATAAAGGTGAATGGGTGTCTTGTTATTTATAACAAGCTCCTCTCCTCCACAACTGGGTTTATGTTAATGAGGTGAGTTCTGGAAAGCACCTAAGGATGGGGGCTGGTTACCAAGGGAACCAACCATGAATGGAGGGTTGGAAATTTCAATTCTACTCCTTGATCTCCAAGGAGGGGAGAGGGACTGCAAGTTGAGTTGATCACCAAAGGCCAATTATTTAATTAATCATGCCCATTTAATGAAGCCTCCAAGAATGCGGTTTGGAGAGATCCTGGCTTGGTGAGCACATGAAGGTGCTGGAAGAGAGGTGCACCCGAAGAGGGCCTGAAAGCTCCCATGTCCTCCATCTGGCTGTCACTGAGTTGTATCTTTTTATAGTAAACTGGTAATTTAGTAAGTAAAATATTTCTCTGAGTTCCATGAGCCACTCTAGCAAATTAATCAAACCAGAGGAGGGGACCATGGGAACCTCTAATTTTATAGCTAGTTTTATAGCTGAACTTACAACTGGCATCTGAATCGGGTTGGGAGGGCAGTTTTGTAGGTCTGAGACCTTAACCTGTGGGACTGGATGCTATCTTGGGGTAGATAGTGTCAGAATTGAGTTAAATTGTAGGACATCCAGCTGGTGTCACAAAGAATTATCGGTGTGGAGGACCCCCCTCCCTACATTAGAAATTGGCGATCAGACACCTTTTAATAAGTATACAGTATAAGTATATATATGTATACCATAAACATATTTGCATATCATTATATGTAATATATAATACTATAATATATACTCATATATATGAATATATAATATACCATATACAATGCATACTCATATATATTATATTCATACATATCTATGTATTTACACTATACATGATACTACTTACAGCATAATTAAATGAAAGGATTTTGAATCAATTAACCAATCTTTAGTCTAAAACTTTATATAACAAGGTCTTCTCATAGCAACTTCATTAAAACCATTTTCCTCCATAGATCTTGAAGACCTAACCCAAAGCACTTCCAAAATTTAATTATATCCAATTATTATTGGATATATCCAATGATATCACTTCTCCTCTCCCTTTATAGTATTTGCCCTTCAGAGACTTTGGAAAATGTCACAAGAGGATCTTCCCTACTCCATTTCCTGCCTTTCGTTTCATTGATTCTCTCTTCTAAAGTCAGATAAGTACACAACGATATCAGAAGGATGAAGTTTTTTCAGCTTTTACAGCGAAAATAATGGTATTTTCTAGCAGATGCTCAAATACTGCTCATGGATTGTTTGCAAGTTTCATAGACATATAATTTCAAGCTGAAAGAAAAGAGCTCCCATGCTGAACACTGACAAGAGGCTTCTCTAACCTACTGGATGGTGACAGCCTGGAGTCCTGATGTTGTCTTGTGCCAGAGGACAATGGCATAAGTAAGGCACTCCTTTTCACGTTTTGTTGTTCTTGTTCTTGTCATTATTATTGTTATTCTGTAAAATGAAAGTATATTCGGGGAGGGAGATCAAAGTAAAGTAAGCAAGGACTAGAATCCGGGAGGCTGAATGGCACTCTGGAGTAGGTGACCTGGGTTTGTGTCCCAGTTCTGCCACCGATTCGCTGTGTGGGTGCACACAACTCATGTGACAGCCTCAGCTTCTGCTATCTGGTCTCTAAGCTGGTGTTAATAATGGTAGCAACCACCCAGGGAGTTAGTGAGTATGCATGCTAGAATGTTTATAGCGCCCAGAGCAGTGCCTGGCACATAGGAACATTATATAAATACTAGTTATTGCTATTGCTTTTCTACTATATCTAAGAGAGCTATGATGAATAACTTAAAGAAAAATTAAAGGCATTATAAATAAAAACTCAGTTGTCATTCTAACCACTGCTAAGTGGGACAGCACATCCTGAGCGCAGTGTGGAGAGAAGTTTCCTTCTTTCTGTGGTCTTGCAGACAGAGAACCTCATTAAAAACAGGCATGTCACAGCTGATTGTCAACAGCATCCTCCAAGGAAGGACATAATGCTAGCTTGATATTGTCTTGACCCTCTGGTTGAGACCTAATAAGCATCCAGATATGTTTCAATTCAATTCTTAGGCTATGGATCCTAACCACTGGTCTGGAAAACAAAACCTACCTTATGAAGAACCGGGTATGTGTGCGTTTATTGAAGGAAGAAGCAATGAAGGGCAACAGAGATCCCATCTATAAGCTACAAATCCGCTAAGATTACATAAACGAGTTGCTCCTAACAGAGATGTTCAAGGGGATATGCGGGGAATGTGACCTTTCAAGAAATGCAGTTAAGTGAAAGGTTCTTTTGAACCAAGGGAAATATGTACTTTTCACATTATTAGAGAAATAAAATCGTTTCCATCCCTAAAGAAAAGCCCATGACAGAGATTCAAGTGTTTGGAGTCTGTGAGGGAAGGGAGTTCCCTTGCAGGGACTGAGGAGATCTGCTTAGTGAGCATGGGGATAAAATGTGCTCCATCTGGAAGGACCATGAATGAACCCCACACGGTTATACAGTCATATAATTTATTGCCTACTTAGGGTCATTTTTGAGCATGAAGGACACTAATCATACTTGTTCTGGGACAGGTGTTATAAACTGGGACAGTGCAGGCAAACCAGAGGGGCTCTATATGTTAAAAAAGAAATCTAGGGGCACTTGGGTGGTTTAGTTGGTTAAGTGTCTGACTTCATCTCTGGTCATGATCTCACAGTTTTGAGTTTGAGCCCCACGTCCGGCTCTGTGCTGACAGCTCAGAGCCTGGAGCCTGCTTTGGATTCTGTGTCTCCCTCTCTCTCTGTCCCTCCCCTGCTCACACTCCATCTCTCTCAAAAATAAATAAACACTAAAAAAAAATTTTAAAGAAAGAAAAAAAAAAGGAACCCAGTGTGGCTAATACTGGGCAAAATGCCATTAACTCTTAAACACCTGGATTCTGTCCAGATGAGTCCCAGATACCAGAGCCTTCCAGAACCAGGGATGGGCATAGGGATACTCTTTGGTCTACTATACAACTAACCGAAGGAGAAGCAATTACATAAACAGGATGCAGTATTTCTGGCTCCCTCTCTGGTGATTTCTCTTTCTGTAGATGACTCACTTGAGTGTGGGTGTCTGTGAAACAGTATTGAGTAGTAATAAACGAGTATAAAGTTTATATAGCTTACTGGATTCTTGTAAAAACCAGCAGTACAGTTGTAAAGAGCATATAGAGAGAGTTTTTAATTTCTTAATTCCCTTCATTTATTGAACAGCCTTGGGCATTGATGCAGTACTTCCCCAAGTTTATCAGAATTGTTTCCGTGTTCCTCCTTCTCAGAATTGTGGGAAATAGCAGTAAAATTGTTTTGTACTCAGAAGGGAAAGACAAAAATATATAACTCACAGGAGAAGACTTTCACCCCGATCTTCATATATGAACGGAAGAGCATTGAGGGGGGACAAAGGGCATTAAAAATCTTCGTGAAGCCGAATTTTCATGTAATGCATCATGGTGGCCTCCGAACCAGAATGGGACAGTGTTGAATGCATTCTGCTGGTGTCCATTTTTGCTCGAAGGCACACTCAGGCTCATTATTTTACTTACTATGACATTAAAAGGTACAGTTCTTTCTACGCTCTGAAGGAGTCGAAGCTTTCATTTCCTTTAGGATGGAGCTAATTATTTTGGAAGTTTTCCATTCCAATTATTTTTAAAAGGTTGATGCTTTAGTGCTTGCAAGGTGTGGTTTAAGGAATAAAAAGCAAAATGAGAAGTGAGCTCCAGTCCAAGCCAAGAGAAGAGTTTTGCCTTGCTAGCCAAGTGTCTGACATGTCACAAGCACTTGATAAATAATACTATTATTGTTATTATTACCAGAATTATTTTTTTCCATTGTTTGAACTATCTCAGTAAGTCCTATGGCTGTCTGTATGTGAATCACTCCAAATTTATTTCTCGGGTCCCGATTTCTCAGGACCTTGTACAGCAAGCTGTTCACCTGACATCTCATGTACCTCTTTGAGAAAATACCTCATGCTCGATGGACTCACAACAGACAGGAGTTTCACCTCCTAACTGTCCCTTCTCAGGTCTTTATCCCTTTATTTATTGCTTTCCTGAAATGTTTACTGAACGTCTACTACGTGGCAAGCACTGATATGGACATTGTTGATGAAGCCGTGGTCTAGATAGACAAAACATTGGCTTTAATGGCGTTTGCTTACTGATGCAGGAAATGATCAAGGAAATGAATAAAGATCTGCTGTAATTCCAAAGAGTGATAATTATTCTGAAGAAAGATAAAACCATATGAAGGTCCTTAGAACAGCATCTATGTGAGCATTTGATATTGTAATAAGGAAATCTCTCTTTTTCAAATTCTCCAATAACCCAGAGCAAAAATAACCCAAAGTCTTTATGGTTTTACAACCTTTGGTCTCTAGTTTTATCTCATTTTATGATTCCCTGTGCTCAGTGTGTTCAAGCCACACCTTCTTCACCCCGTTCCCTGACTTTTCCAAACCTTTTCACACTTCCCCTTTCCTCCTGGCTGCTCTGTTCACAGTCATGCTCTGCATGATTTCCCACGGTTGTTTCCTTTAGTTCTGGTCTTGGCTCCAATGCTGCCCACAGAGAGAGGCATTCCTGGTATCCTCGCTGAATCCTCCCATCCCCATCAATGGTACACGCTGTCATGTACTGTTTCGGAACACCTGTCTTATTGTTTACATGTTTATGGTATGCTTCTCCCCCCCAGGATTTAGGTTCAATAACCCACAAACCTCTGTTTCTTCAGAGCTGTATCATCGCTGCTTAGAGCAGGTGATCGGTAAATATGCGTTCGATGAATGAAATATACTGTTCCTTTGAAGATTTGGGGTGCAATTTGAAAAAGTAAAAACTCAAGTCCCTCCTAAGACCCAACCCAGTGGAATATTATTGTTCATTTGTTGGAAAACACTGACTAGTTTACGCCATATGGCAGTGAGCGTATCATCAAAAAAGCACGGTGAGGTTGAAATCAGGGAAGGCATCCGAGGCGTCTTTCGAGAATGGCTCCAGTAGGTTAAGGCACAGCCACTGCTGTGTCATGTTGCAGGCATGGTGCCGGGAGACCAACACTGTGAAATGATGAGTCGGAGCAAGTCTGATTTGCTGGCCGTGTCGCATGGTCAAAAGCAGACAGTGCGTATGCACACATCTTTAGTATACTGCAGTGTTTTGTTTTGTTTTGTTTTGTTTTGTTTTGTTTTGTTTTGTTTTG